>NW_008751921.1:602575-604307 GCF_000715545.1 Opisthorchis viverrini | reverse complement strand
AAGCACAGAGCCCGTCACACTTCTCGCTGTGTTTGCGAATTTCGAGACTTTCGTCGCACACCCCTAGGACATTTATGCAAGACATTCGGAATGTTAACCGGCAATGAGATCTGGCGCTTTTTCATGGAAAGCGTTGCATTTAGACGCAGTAACACCTGGTGCTTCAAGTCGGGTCTGTGTGTGTAAAAGCGCAGTGTTGTCGTATGGATGTGAAGCCGGTATTCGATGCTCGGAAGACCAACTCGTTTGATCTGCTAACCTTAAGTTCAGAAGTTCGTACTCAGTATGCGAAAGTTTGCTGCTCATCAAACCCTGCTTAATCCCCCAAATTGTTGTTAGCATATCGTCTGCACTGGAGCATCAGTTTAGGTGCCGTTAGTCAACTTGTGTTTTCGGCTGTCCACTTTTGCCTGATATCCATGATCACAAATACTCTATCGTAGAGAAAACGTTTTGGCAAACTGAGCAGCTATTATTCCTCTCCAACGTTTGACACTGTGGACACTGACTACTCGGGTATTTCCCTCAACGATCACATGGCAGATATTTGTTGACTTCCCTTGCCATGCGCTTCGAACGGAGGACGGCATAAGGTGAACTTCGCGCAGTGGTAAAACCTGGCGGGAAATCCAGGGACTGGTCTTCTCTGGAAGACCGAGGGGTCAGAAAATCGGAATGTGTTTAGTTGCACAGGAGGCGCTTCGGTTGAGGAAATTATCCAGTGCCGCTTGTCGGATCATTACACAAACGAATGCTAGGTTTGTGCCGGTTGGTACGCACAATATGAGTTGAATGGATGCGAGGGATACAATCCGCCTTTCAGCACTAACATTCCGTTGGCCTGGAAACATTACAAGATTTGGTTGCTAACCGATATCAGGTATGTTATTGCTCTCACCTATCAGAATTATCCGAGTTAACATTTCGGAGACGTGGGCACTCGTAGCCTCTTTTCTGTAGATTGAAGCCTTTTACAACAAACCTGGCCGTACGGTCAATAGACAACTGCCACAACCAGATCTGTCGTACACAGTATATAGACGACTGTACTGTATATGCCTTACTGAGTCGCAGTACAGTGGTGGTGCCTACCACAGTTTCCACCACCATTGACGAGTGAACACTTGGCATCGAGGTTTACGTGAGCGGCATGCGACCACATCAGTGTGTTTGAATAAAGCCTCACAATGGAGAGGAGAGTGGGACAGGAAGGGAATCGGAGGTTAGCCTGTCACAAACATCCAAGGTGCCTGAACTTCCTACTCTCACTCAGGCACTCTGGATAGAAACTAACAGCAGGGAAGCCGCTGACATCAACCAGCCTCCGCATCTCCTCGTATCTCCAATCAAGCAAGGAGAGGGTCGTGTGTGCTTCAGTTTGGAGGTTTGACATCAACGATACCGAAGCTTTTCTTGACATTCTTCATTCCCGTCTGCCATGTTCTGTCCACTTGTAGTTTTCCGCTACCCAGAATAAGGGGTAGAAAAACTCCCTAACTCGGCATGCATATCACATATCTCAGCTGTCTTAGCCTGCAATGCAGGATCTCAACTTCATGCGGGATATATTCAGAAGTGCTGGGACATTGGGCACCCGGGATGGGGCAACCAAAACTCCCTCGGCATGCATATCACATATCTCAGTTGTCTTAGCCTGCAATGCAGGATCTCAACTTCATGCGGGATATATTCAGAAGTGCGTGCTCATTGGGCACCCGGGATGGGGCAACCG
>NW_008751921.1:599595-601849 GCF_000715545.1 Opisthorchis viverrini | reverse complement strand
TATATATATATATATGTACATCAGAACAGAAGTCGCTTAAGCTACCTATCGGTCTAAGCTTAAGGCAAGTGGGTGAGACATGTGGTTGTTGTGCTGGGGAGTGCAAACGATTACAAGAAGAGCCAGCGGGGGCACCTCAAAACTATATCAAGTGGAATTTCGGGTGAGTAATGGTTCGTGGTGAATTTTCTTTGTGATTACAAAAGGATGTGCGGTGTCCCAAAATCGTCCGGTGAAGTTGGGAAAAACCTCAAACAAAACTGACCAAGACAGTTCTTGAGTCTCTGGGGTACTTAGAAACATCTCGAGGATTTGATAAACAATTTCGAAAAGAGGTCGAGGAAAGCGAAATCCAGTGAGGACGGATAAAAGCAGTTCAAGCTATGGATACGATTGCATGGGCAGAGAGTGTCCGGTCTCTTAAAATGAAAAGCTAGATACCGAACTCTGGTTAGAACAGTCTGGATTTGGGGGTTGACTGGGTCACATCTTAACGTTTCGCAGTATGGGTCCGGGGAAAAGGGGGTTGAAAATAGATACCAGTTAGAAGCTTTCAGAGGTCATTGTGTCACTTAGAAGTGCTGAAATAGGAAGCTTCTTGACGTTCTTCGATTCGGAGGGGGGAAGCAGCTCATGTGACCAAATAATAAATCCATCCGTCACAAGTTGTAACTTCAAACACGTGATAACTACAACCAATCACTGTGCTGCAGCAAAATTGCGCCAGATAATGGAGTCAACGATAGTTATTATCCCCATGCAAGGATACGAGTTAGGGTCAAACGGTATCCAACTTTTTTTATTGAATCTAGATAATCGACCAACCTCTTGTGTTTGGTTAGTGAGGTAGCTTAGACCGAGTGGCGCTGACGGAAAGCTGCAACGAATTCTCCATCGACGTCCTAACAACCATGTAGGAAGTGAACAACGGTCCTTACGTTTGCTTCCTTTGCTGAATGAAACGTGTAATCAATAGCGTGTGTCGTGTGTTGATGGACTGGTGCGAGGCCTGGTTCCCCAGGGCCTCTGCTACTCGATCCGGGAGCACTCACTCAAACCGATTCAGAAGAATAAGACTATAGTAGGTTGGCCCGGACCATACTGTCCTTATCTCCGATACAGTCGCCAACGGCGAGGTGTTTTTTTTCGATGAAAGAGCAAACAATAGTTATTCGATGATATGATCACATTCCGGCAACTGATGGAATTTCAGTAATTCCATTTTCCCATGTACTTCCGATAGCATGTAATCCACGATAGTACACTCCGTAGTAGCATTGAATGTAATTATTGGGTCAGCAAGGACAGATTCCTGAAGATAATTTCAGAACGCCCGAAACCTGCTGAGATACTTAAAGTCCACCAAAATTCCAGTAGGGAAGCTGTCAAGCATCCTGGTCAGAAAGCCTAACTTCCGAGTGAACGCTCAAACGGTCAATGAATTCAGTAACGGCCGACGAGTGTTCAGGCATTTCACAGAAGCACGGCCAACAATGATCAGACAACCTGGATTAGGGTCGAAAGTGCACTTTAGATACCGCGAATCCCCTTGTGAATTTTGCAATGAGAGCACATGTAACGATTGATATGGGGAGTCGTTAGTTTCCAGTTTATGACAGCCCAACACATCTTTGAGCAGTCTCTGATACTTCATTGAAAACGAACTAGGAATCCCAAGTCTGGTTTCGAACTCACCGGAAAAATCGGTGTTTCGCCACTATGGCTTTTACCGTAAGTTTCGATCACATTCTAAACGTGATCCCAGGCGTTTAATCGCACACACTAAGTTGGGTCTGATGAGTCTTTGGCAGTCTGGAAAACGTGGATTTGTCAAAGGTTCCAACTTCCCATCCGAGAAGACCCAATTAGCCGTTGGCGATGGCAGCGTCAAGTGTGCAGTGTGAGGGACAGCCAAGATTTTCTCATGTTTAGGCTCTGGCATTCGGTTCTCCAACTGATATGTGAATAAGCTCGTCTCCGAGCGTGTGGAAAATGGCTTTAGCCACGGGAGGACGCAGCACATTTTTGGCGCCGAAAGTCTTCTGGGTGGATGGTTAGTATAAGCAGCCCAGACCCACTTGCGGGTCGTCTGAGGACAAATTTACTGTCGTCAGTGAATATAGCAATATTGATTCGTGTATTCGTGGGAAAAATCGCTCATAAAGACGAAAACTTTGGTGACTTGAATTTAGATGCCAGAGCACCAAATACTCGGGATGTCGTGTTTCAGTTTTTTTTTTTTTTTTGGGGGGAA
>NW_008751921.1:591823-599154 GCF_000715545.1 Opisthorchis viverrini | reverse complement strand
ATAAAGACGAAAACTTTGGTGACTTGAATTTAGATGCCAGAGCATCAAATACTCGGGATGTCGTGTTTCAGTTTTTTTTTTTGGGGGGGGGGAAGGGGGGTATCTTGCCCCGCCCCGCCGCAACTTTCGGAGTAGAGTTCTACGCTTAACTCTACAGAAAGCTTCAAAGAAGTCCAAGTGGATAAAATCTATTTGGGAACTGCCTACTTTAATCGATTACTCTTGATGGCCACATGTATTGAGTATTTCATGTTGCATCTGGTAACAGGATACAACCCGCGTCATAATATGGCTTACTATACTATTATGTACTTCATGGCTTTCGACAGAACTGTTGGAAGAGTTGCCGGTCTACATTTTTTGGGATAGCATANACGATGGCCAATGTAGCATGAAAGTATGGTTAGCTGTAAATGTCATGGTCGTATGAGGGCTGGGATACTGGCAGGGCGCCCACACCTAGACAGGAGGACGATTAGGGTCCTCAACCAAAGCCTAACCGCAAGACAGCGATGTTTGGCGGGAAATGCAAATGCATTACCATTTCTACGGAACAATATATCACATATTTCAACCCCCAACCTGGAGAGCAAGGACAAGGTGTTCGTCAGAACTCTAAACATTGACCAACCTGGTATGACAGACTCTGTGAGTGTCGCGGGGAAACCCTTCAGTATAGCTCAGTGGGTTGCTGAGGTGCACGAACTGTCACACCACAGCAAGGTCCAGTCTTATCGTGACGGACACCGTTGGTAGAACACTGAATGACCGTCAGTCTTTGCATGTCCGTCGCAGTGACAATCACAGACAACGGGTTGTCCCTTTCCCGTGAAAATTTTCGACAATTCTGGCAATGCGCTCTTGTCTGTCAGTCAACAGCGGACCAAATCTACCACTGTAATCAGCTTCTGAAAAACCACCGAGAAGCGGCATCTCGGTGAAACCTGGAAGAATTAACGAAGACCGGCAAATCGGTGTAGAACCAATACAGGTGTAACGGTGGATACTACTGGTGAGGTAGGCGAGTAGTATGTTCCCCGTATATCAGCTTCGCGTCCATTGAAAGGCGAGATTCATTACGGAATTTGTGGAGTTGATTTGCAGCATTTGTTTACCTTTAAGCAACAGCCAATGAAAAGTTCAATGAAAGTTCGAAAAGACGCGTTCTAGTAGAATACGGATATTCCGTTTTTGTAAACGAGATGCATCCGGGAGTTTTGCTTCCCTGTTCAATAGTCTGTAACCGTTCATTTGGTGTCCTAATAAACAAATCCGCAGCACAGGTCTTCAGTGCATAGCTCCTTTTCCACCCCCCCCTCACTTGACAGCCCACTGACAGTGCTGGATTTATGCACCAACTTACCAGCTCGCGCCTACAATGCGCAGCTACCTCCCCCCTCCCCCAAATCATCGGTGAACGAAACTGCGGCAGCTGCAACCACTGTACGACGAGTACGCGGTTATTACAGCTGACAGTGATGATGATGATGACTGGTATCCACTGTTACTTCATGCTTGGGCCAGATTGTGGCTCTCAGCAGGTCTGCGTAGTTGCTTGCCGGTACTATTCCTTGAGATGTTTTGTACATGGCACCATAATCGGTTCAGCGCAGATCCCTTAAAGTCTACCTACTATGTTCAAGAGTCCAGTGGATGGATAACTAGTGACTCCTGCGGAACAGACTAGATGTTCGTTGATTTCTTCCGTCGCTGAACAAACGAGCAGTCGCAGGGTACGCTGGAACATATCAAAACCTGACCATAACTTCCATTTACATTTTCTAGAACTAGACACGAGAATTTCATCAACACCTTCCGCCATGCCCCAGAAGCCTGGGAAAGGCCGCATTTTTCAAAACAATCTTATGTAAACCTGATTAAGGCAGCATCCCAGGGCAAAATAACTTAATGTGACTTAGGTAACGTTCCCGATTATGATAAAGTTAGTTCAATTTTCGTCATACATTAATGCATTTCCCCCCATTTATAAGTTACCATGAGCGGGATGTGCCAGTCGGAAGTAGCTTTACACCAAAACGCTCCGTCGATTTCATTCAACAGTACCGATATCACTGTTGGCATCCGAATCAACGGTGTTTGAGTGGACCTCCATAACTGTCACCACAGCTGAGCAGCCAAATCCATGGTTTGATTGCGGGATATTAACTGCATGGAAAATACCTTTCAACCTGTGACCCAGATATCATGGTCTCGGAAACAACCCTCTTGGGGGGAACATTCTTTCCTACAACCTAAGTGCATTCAGGACGGGACTTTTTCATTCTCTTTTAGAGGAAGACAAGTTTAGCCAGTTACAATTAACAGGTAATGCCGAATGGTGTAGAAACTGAGGTGGATAACGTCTCCGAACAACCGTCCAAAGTCGACTCATGAAACGAATGGCTTAGAAAATAAGTCTGAAACTTATCGAGATTATTCGAGATGTAGTAGTGAGCGGTTTAAGCAGAGAAACGCGTAGCGCTTTAAAAACAGAGTTCGTGTTTCGCAACTGGCAACCTACTCTTAACAATCAATCTAAGCTACTGAAGAAGAGTCTAGGCATCAAAAGTTCGGCCTGTCGCTTCTGCCGGAAGCCCGAGTTTGTGACCTGTCGTAAAATGGGTTGAGTGACCCGAGTTTCACAATTAAAGTGCTCATTGATTTAGAGATAGGGTATTCAGAAGCAATAAATTCGTCGAGTTTTGACCAGTGCGGGTGATTGGCCATTATCCCAGAATATGTGAACACAGTTAGAGGAATCTTGATAATACCACATGTTCTCAACAAGTAAAGTGATCTAGTCACGCGACTGAATTTCAAATGAACTGTTAATGGAGCGTAAATCCGAATACACTGCTAGTCACGCGACTTGCGCATGACAAACCTATGGCGGTATATGCACACAAAAAATTGCGAGAATGTCGGAATTGTTGAGTACTTCGAATCAAGTGTAATGGAAAGGGAACTGACTTTCAACAGGAGGCTGTTCATACCAGCTTGGTGAGAATCAATCTCACCCTGTCCGGAAAAGAAACCATTGGCTCGTCATAAAATCTGAACAGCCAAACAGGTCAGCAGATTCCGATTGAAGAGTCGTCTTTGCGCCGTGCGGTTATCCAGCTCAATGCCTCTCGACATAAAGTCTGTTGACAAAAACGAGGCCTGTTTGTAGTGTTGGCATATGGCCAAACGGATTGCAGTTCTGATGCTGAGGATACTCTTTATCGAGAGATATCCGGGCTCACTCGTCAAGCAAGATGCACTGACGTAATCCTCGCAGATGATATGAATATTTAAGTAGGTCGTTTGAACACATTAGTGTCACATTTGGGCACTCGACTCGGAGTCGATGCTCACCAAACAGACAATGAAGAGCGACTCTTCCAGTGGTGCGTTGATCGCTAACTGTTTCTGAAAAATACGAACTTTCAACATAAACATTCGCGTCGCTTAATCTGGCGACCACCAACTGCAAATCAACCGTGAACCATGTTGGATCATGTGGCTATCGGTCATGAGGGGAGAACCACGATCAAAGACTGCGTTTCTTCTGGAGTACACAACTTGGTACTGACCACGCGATGGGGGAAGCACACCTCACAGTCCGCTTCCCTTCAGGCTCTCGAGAGTCAGGAGGAAGCATGCCAATCCATCATCTTCGAAGAAAGACCACACCCCAAAAGTATCCATCTGAGCTAGCTCAACGACCCGCAGAGTAAGACAACACCATACTGAGTAAAGCACGAAAATTGTGAAAGAAGCTGTGCTATCGGTGTTCAGTGCTGTCTGCCCAACTTTCCTGAGAGGATCAAATGACCAGTGGATATCGTTGATATCGTTAACACTGACTGACGCCAGGAAATCTATATTAGCAGGCAACAAGTAGGATAGAGCCTTCAAATTCCTAAAATGCCAAATAATGAAGAGCCTAGGGAAATACCAAGAGTTATGGTGGACAGCGAGTGTCCGGGAAGTGGAGAAGGCCATCGACAGAAGAAACAGCCGTGTGCCGTACCAAATGATACGGTCGACTGACCATACAAATGCAACGGCCAGTAAAGCGATGGGTGAAAAAGGTGGCCCATGAATTCACTAAAAAGCCTACTGGAATGATGGATGGAGCCATTTTTACAACAGTTTAATTGACATACAGCACCACGGCCTTGGGTTATAATACGTGCGAGTGAATTACATGTGAGAAAAGGAATTAAACTCCGCACTAGCGACACTGAAACGCGAGAGGGCACACGGATCGGGCAGTCCGCACCCAGTCCTCTTGAAAAGGCGCAAAATCTCTAGCTACCCACCTGACGAAACCAATAGACGCTGTATTTGGTTATCAGAAAGGGCCCGAAGAATGAGGCGCATCAAAAGCCATCCATGTCTTCAAAATGAGTAAGCAGACGCTGTGTCTGGTAGCTGTAATGTCGAAAGTGCTTTCTGGTCTTATCTTTCGAAGGTTGACTGAACATAGGGAGAGACTGATCCGTGTAAACCAGGCTGAAATGAGATTCATCGATTACGTTTTCACCCTCCGTCAGATTGTGGAACAGCGACATTGCTTTCAGCAATCAACAGCGGTTGTCTTCCTTGACATGTAGACTGTTTCTGACTCAGTGGATCATAAGACAATATGCCAGTGTCAATGAAGCAAAGGTGTCCTTCGTGAATTCTCATTAACGAGCAGTGAGCCAACTCACACTGGCAGTGAAGTTTCTATGGGACTCACTCTTGAGTTTCCATATTAAGCAGTATCAGCTCAGGCTGTGCTCTTTCACCTATCCTCTTCAAATCCGTCACTGACAAGATTTTACAAAACTTACCCCCGACTCTAATGTCTGTGGGGTCAAAATGCCCCTGCATATTCGTTCACAACTATCAAGTACGCATACGTAATAGCTCCTCTTGTATATGACGCCATTTTAATACACACAACTGACTCCAGCGGATGTGAGGGGATTTTCCGGAACTTCTTGCCTGAGTTTGTCATATCAAATTATGTCGGAAACCTGGCATTGTGCGCTGAGGACATTATAAAACTTTTAGTGATTGACCATCAATGTCTTCAGAGTATTGCCCGAGTCTGGTGAGGATATCGGATGAGTAATTTTGAATTACACCGAATAACATTGGGGAGAACTGACTCGCTCAAGATAAATGGACAGACTACACTCCATAGGTTGCGCTGACTTGGTCACATGCTCCGTATGCCAGTTAACCACATTCCTTGAAGAGCATTTTCCGCGCAACCAGCCGAAGGGTGGGATTATCCAATTGTGGTAAGACCATGACTTGAAAACTAAGTATGAAAGCCATTACTAGCAAACTGAGCTGGATGGGGACCCCGAGACGAGGCACGTTAGCGGTTTGAGACATTATCATTAGCATCAGCTACAAATCTGCATACGTGCTGTTCAGTGGGGCAAACTACCACAGTTTCCTTCACCGATGATTCGGAGAGGTGGAGTAGATCAGTGTGCATTATCAGACGTTGACCAGTCGCGCCGCTGTGCATTATCAGACGTTGACCAGTCGCGCCATCAATGCATGTTTCTCTTCCCAATCTTCCCGATGAAAACTGGTCGAAAGAACGTTGTATACCCGAAAAAAGCCAACATTTCGGGGTGGTTTTCTAGCATAAGTGTTTTAATGCTACCACAGGCTAAGCCCGCTTGAAGTTCACTCTTCAAGATTAGGCCATGCCAGATAGACCAAAGGGAAGCAACTGGACAAAATGTACTGAGCTCTCTACGAGTAATCGTAATGTGAAACGGTTTGGAGGTGAGTCCATACTCTCTGTAATAGGAATGTGCATACATTAAGGCGTTTAGTCCAGAGGACCAGCATTTTTATTTTATGGAAGCAATAGTGCTACTTTCCTCCGAGGAAGAAGGGATTGTAAAGGTTGCCTTTAAAATGACGCACGCACTTTTTGATTATGCGGAACAAGCTGAGACCATTTTGCTGTTAGCCCATGAAAAAGGTGTTTGCAGGTTGCAAGAAGGTAGTACCGATCCTCGACCCTTGGAATCTATGAATTAGCGCGAAAGTAACGCCGACCACCACCAGAATGTGAAGTCTTTGATTGATTTGGTCGTCGCAATCGTCGATTCTGAACAAGTGATACAGAATACCATCCGCCATATGATTTTAAACTAAATGTTTCTCTCGAAAAATTTGGGTTTTGGATGACATAATTGGGAGTTGCTATTTGACTGCTCACCTGAAGTTTGCTAAAATAGTTTAAACGTTGCTTTCATTTTTGCTCGTCAGCATTTATGCGTCAGATTTTTGAGTCCGTTTTAGATTAAAAAGGCCAACCGTTATTTTTGCTCGTCATCATTGCGTCAGATTTTTTAGTCCGTTTTAGATTAAAAAGGCCAACCGTCATTGTGGACTAGGTGGCGGAACGCATAGAATTCCCCTTTGTTTTCCGACAAGGGCCAGTCAATAAGCTGTTGTGTCATCACTTTGACTTTCACAGGCACTAAGCGCATGCTGAGCTATATAGCAGCATAATTTAGTTTATTTTAAATAATTTGCGGTTCCCAAAGGTCTCCTTCGGGGAGAGTAATAACATAAGTGCACACAATGACTGTGAGCGGATGCCTCAATGGTATTTCGATTCCTGAGGTGTTGAAGGCGGGTAAAGGACGTTTAAGTGGTATATCGGTCATGAGGCTGAAGAAGGGGGACAACAGAGGACATCCGGACATGACAGCACAGTACGTGATGAACCAAGGATGGCCGAGATGATTGCGGCAGTTTCAGCACTTGTTTCAAAGTGATGTGATCGATGCGACACAGGTCGTGACAAAACCTAGCTTAATTCTCACAAATATGACTCTCCTGATGATGAAGGAAATGTCAGAGAGCTTCTTGAAAGCGTTGGCCACTGGACGGATGTGCCAAGTTTTGCATGGTGTCCCTGCACTCCTTTTGTAGGTGAGAGTTACCGTCAAAGCGCCTCGTTCTGTCCGTATTCCCTCTGGCTTTTGCCAACCACTAGGGTTCTCTGTTATCTCTAAGACTCTTCAGCTTTAGCATTTCAGGGACAAGCGCGCACCACCGTAGTGGGTTGTTGATAATCGATGCGCAAAGTAGATACCTGCTGAACATACCTTTTTGTCTTGAGAATAGTTTGACCGTATTGAGTAATGTAGCGGCAGTCAGGATCGACCTTTGCGTAACCGGAGTATGCAATTTTTAGTGCACTTTACTACTTTCATTCTCCATCCTTACCTTCGGACCTCATCAAAATGTGATGTCCCGACATATGTGGAACTGGTATGCATTGTCAGACTGCTCCCCGTTAGCCTTTTTGACATGGC
>NW_008751921.1:585789-587016 GCF_000715545.1 Opisthorchis viverrini | reverse complement strand
TTACCACGAGCGTGTTTGTCTTGCGAGAACGGTTTGGGAGCTGGGGATATCAGGTTGCTGGAAGTGAGCTGATCTAGGATAGCCCACTTCAGAATGCATTCTATCACCTTGGTCGGCACGCTAGTGTGGCCTATATGTCTGTGGATGTCAGGCGATAATCATTCGTCAGTTTTGTAGGTTGGCCTGACAATCGCATCCTTCCAAAGCAGAGGGAAGGTTGCCTTCGTCCAGCGACTGACGACACACCAGGTGTAGATGATTTGCCAGTGTGGAGGGCGTTTCATTCAAGATCTTTAAATGGACGTCGTCGGCCCCAACGCGCAGAATGGGTTGATCTGGTGCAAGAGTTGATGAATGTCCTCCACCGTGAAAACCAATTCGGTAGGAGGCTGCTCATAATTCCGCCTTGACAAGAGTGGATGTGACGAGGGCGCTGGGGCTGAGTATAGACACGCATGGTGTTCTCTGTAAACCTCGGATTCCACTGTTGGGTCATTTGTCGGTTCTCCGTTTGTGTCCCTCAAGGAGAACGCGGATGGCTTGTTTCTGCGACGAGGTCTCATGTATTTAAACAAGACATGTTCTTTTTTCGAGGGAGGTCCAGGTTGGTGACTTTCTTAGTTTGTTCAGTTTACGGATTTCTGATTTACAGCGGGTCCGCATTTTACGAAATGACAGCTCATCTTCTGTATCCCCTGTAGTCAACCTTTTGAAGTGGAGTTGGGACGCTTTTTCCAGAAGTCTCCGAATCCTTTTTGGTAGCCTGCGGCCCATCTGAGTGCGTGCTTTTTTATTGGGACGAACTTTCTGGACAATGATCCTATATAGTTCTTCCATTGGAGCTGGTCCCAGTGTGACGTGTTCTAGATGGACGTGCATTCCTGAGAGGTCTGCACGGCGGAAGTCCCGAAACGACGTTTGAGGATCGGGTTTTCTGGTCCATTAGCAGATGAAATCAAAGGTCAGCACAAAGTGGTCGCTATGTCCCAGTGGAGCGTTAATTGTTACCTGATCAACGAAGGGTTTTTCGATTGATCAACGAAGGGTCTTTCGTTAGTGATGACCAAATCCAGGAAGGTTGCTATTTGGCCGCGCGGTATCTAGTGGATGCAGAGAAATGTTGAGTCCAAGCGCTCTGTTGAACGACTTCAATCAGCGCCGCCGCAAAAGTCCGCCTGATCCGACGCGCTGGAGCTCTATCCAGGAGGCCTTTGAGGCGTTGGAGTC
>NW_008751921.1:581187-583643 GCF_000715545.1 Opisthorchis viverrini | reverse complement strand
TATTGCACTTCTGATGGGATAAATTTTGTCGACGACTACACCCTGAATTAATCAGACAGCTCCACAGTTGGGTGGGAGTATTTTTGGCTCTCCTACGTCTTGGTTACCGGCAATCAGCGTCGTTAACCCATAGTGTATTTGGATTTCATTTACGGTTCTGTCAAATTCGTTATCTCTGCACCAAACGTAACGCCTGCATCCCCAGTTAGAACTAACTTTTTCTAGGGGGCGAAGTTGGAGATTGTCATTTTTACCTTTTCGGAAGAAGAATTATTCCTGATAACCTATTCTACAACCGTCCCATGAAGTAAAACCTCCAGGATACTTTTCGCCCGGGTCACCCATTTTTTACCGGTCTTTAAAGTCAAGGTCGACATTTATATACTTGGTCACTCAGTGAATTTCACTTAGGTTTATCATTTAGTTAGATCGAGTGGGCTTAAAGATTGCACCCTGGGTGTGGAGTTAACTGCGCGCCTGTTTTGCTTACTAGGAGAGTGAGTGATGATCCAACACCTGTCGGGTATTTCGTCTTTACGAACCTTGCCTCAGCGAAAACGTCACCGTTGTTAGCGCCATCGGATGTGCCAGGGTCGAGTAGAAGTTGCAGTCTGGAATCTCAATCGGTTTGATCAGTGTACCCTCAGGAGAACAAGTATTCAGAGGAATGTGTTTAGTCCAAGGGTTAAAATTGCAGAGACTAGGCTCACCTTGGTTCTCCCCTTTAGAACTGATGTGACAGTTTTCGTGCCTATGGGATGCGATCCACGGGGAGACGTTTGATCCTTCGTAAGACCTCTTGAATATTTGGGTGATGCTCCAGGTTCATCCTTACGGTAGTCAAGAAGGACAAGTTGTCAAGTAGCCACAAGAGCCTTTTGCCTCCTTTTCGTCGTAATCATTNATGAGCTATGGGGGCAGCGCCTCCCAATTCATTTGAGTCTATCTGGGCAAATATTTGTGAGTTGAATCACTCATACACCTAAGAAAGATGATTACTCAACCATGTTTAAACGTCGCCTTTGGATTTCTAGCCTATCTGCAGGGGGGACAATGCATGTCATTTGCAAGGTACCATCTAAATATGCCAAATGGCCAAGAGCGTACAGTAACTAAATACGAAAATAAACAAAATATCGTTACTCTCATCAATATTTGTTGGCCATTCATGTGTGAATTTTCATTACATTTGTTTGGTTTCACATGATGGACAGCGGACGTACCACCAGTTTTCCTTCATGCTGAAAAGTGGTTATGTTGTGTCTAAACAGCAGCATACCTTAGCGTGTATTGATAACGGAAATATTGAGTTGGAATCAGTAAGCAAAGCCTGACAAATTACACTCGTGGCTAGACCCACTGCCCAAGCATTCGCTCCCTTCCCTTTTTTGATGGCGTGTTCACTATTGAGAACATCGTAAAATAATTTGAAGTACTTTTCAATAAGGTCTTGCGGAATTTTGTTGTATCCTTCTTTATCATCCGCTGTACCGATTTCCGGGTAAACGCTTCTAAGCTTCAACCCAGCACAGGTGACCGAACTCCAAATCGGAACTACAAGACTTATTGGTGATCTTTGAAGCCCTACCGGCCTTTTCTCCTTGTTCTCCCAGAAGGTATCCTCCGATAGCATCTGGAGACAACCCCAGCTTCTTACTTATTGCATTACAGAATCTGGAAGAATCAACCATTGTCCCAAGTCCAAGAACGCGGTTTTTTGGAAATCCACTGATTCGCCAAGCCACATAGGCCAAAACATCAACTGCGGTCTAATAAGCATGCAAGCTTGCGAAGTACCTGGCTTTATCAATACGATTATTGTACATTTTGGGCTGTTTTCAACCAAGTGTGGAATCACAGCTGTAGCAATTAAGCTTGTTGTTAATAAGTTACTTTTTAGTGCGTCAACATTTCTTTGCACATGACTAAGCTGATTTTCATTGTCTCTTTTGTCAACTCCAGCGCATAAAATCGCAATGTTGGAGTTAGCGGACAGTTTGTAATCTGAAACATTAACATATATGGTGGAAGCTCTCACTCGATCCACCGTATATAGAGACTTTTGGAAGATATTGCCTTGCATTCTGTAGATCACTTATTTCAGCTTCTACCTTCTCTACGTTCAGATCGACAATGACCAGTTCTGTTGGTATACCCTGTTCCAAAATACGCCAAAAGTGAATCATTTATTACTTTAGTCAATAAACTAAAAGCGGTTGCCATGCCCACGGACCCAGCCCCGATAATAGTGATTTTAACGGCAGGACTGGCTGAACGCTTGCCAGCGTATATGGGCACATAAACTTTATCTCTCAGGGTCTGCATTCTTGAAAGTGAGTTCGCCTGCTTGCCGCGGAAACTTATAGCACTTTCAAAAACCCGCTGAAAAGTTGTGCTTACCTCTCGTACTCACTGAAAGACTAAAAAGAGTTCCCCGTTGGTTCGTGGACTGGATC
>NW_008751921.1:575752-577506 GCF_000715545.1 Opisthorchis viverrini | reverse complement strand
GCTTGCCCGCCCTCATTTTGAGTCGGCTCGAAAAATAGAGTAACCGTTTATCGAGAACTCCCTTTCGGATACATCTGGTGCGAACCTGGTCTCTGTGAGTGCGATTCTGGATGGTTGTTCAAGGCAAGCTGACTGTTTAACATAGTCGAGTTTGTTGAAAAAGCTGAGGCAGTTTGTGAACAAGCATTTCAACACTGCCTCTGCTGCCTTCGAGTTTGAGGAGTTGAGAGCTGTTTTACGGGAGAGGTTAGCAGACTTAATAGTTATATATGTCGGGTTTTAGTCCAAGGCTCAACAGGGCTTCCGGGGAAAACTCATCTGCTTCCTGTCTTGGGCTCTCGGGGGATGCTTCCCATTTTCTGCGCTTTTGGCCTCATGGGAACCCGGTTTGCTCGTCCCTTTTATCTTTGGGGGACCAATTTTTTTCCCTGGGCGAAACTATCCACCATTGCTACTTGTGTAAATGTGATACTACTGATGGTGAGGCACGCGAGTAGTATGTGTTGTTCGTAGAATTTCGCTTTGCGTCTATTGAAAAAGGGAGGTCTGTTGCGAAATTCGTGGATCCACCTTGTAACATTTGCTCGGAGTTGACCGACGAATGAGTGGAGTCAATGAATCTCCAGGAAAGTTCAAGAAGACTCGTTTGGGAGAAGATCGGTGCCCAGTTTTTTAACTAGGGTGCAGATTAGAGTTTTGCTTCCCTGTTGAATGGTCTGTGTCCGGTCAGTTGGCGTTTCCTAATAGACAACTCCGCAGCGAAGGCCTTCTTCCTTTCACTTGTAGCTGTTTCACCACCCCCTTTTGGACGACCAGATTTGCTGTTGATCAAAGATTTGAGACGACTTTTCGTCCTCGTGGTTTCTTGCGCGTTTTGGCTCGGTTGACCAGAAAGGTGTCTTTGTGGGGTCCTGAGCGCTTGGTGGCGGCACCAAGAAGTTATTCTTTTGGTACCGCTCCCATGTGGCACGTTTTCGCAGTAGACTCCATCTTGAAGCCAGCCGGCAGTTTTCTGATTTCGCGAATCTTACGTGGCTTGTTTGGCTTCAGCCGCTGTGGTCACGGTTGTGGCTTTGGCGGTGTGCACAAGGAAAGAGGTCACTTTCGATGGGAGTGAGCTGGAGATTGACAGTTTCACAGAGTTGCATATCGGCGTGACAGTCTCTCCCTCCCCAGGGGAAGGAAGGCTACCTTCGTCATGCACCTGGTGCAGTATTAGGCAGAAACGTTTTGCTAACATGAGGGGAACTTCATTCCCAATGCTCGGATGCCTTTCGTATGGCCCCAAAGCGATGGGTATTTTTCTCCTGCAAGGGTTCGTGAAAATCCTCCAGAGTAATGTTCAAGTTAATTACGGCTTTTTCGCAGTTCAGTGTCGTCAAAACTATGTGTGACGAATTCAATGCTGCAGGGTTTATATACGACAATCGTTTCATTGATTTCTCTGCCACGAAGGGAAGGCTTTTGATCTATTTTTGACAGGCTTTGGTTCCAGCACACCGAATGGGGTTCTGCAGCGCATTTCTCTGCTTTTTGCCCTGGAGGTAGTAACGCAACTTGTTGAGCAGTGGTTCAGTTGCTGCCACACCTGAGCCCAGTTTGGTTCGATCTTTTTTTAGTGGTCGTGGTTCACCCCTTGGGGGAAAATTTTGATGATGGAGGTAGTAAACTTGTTGAGCAGTGGATCAATTGCTGCCACACCTGAGCACAGTTTGGTTCGATCTTTTTTTAGTGGTCGTGGTTCACCCACCCCT
>NW_008751921.1:532400-574064 GCF_000715545.1 Opisthorchis viverrini | reverse complement strand
CCTTTTGCCTCCTTTTCGTCGTAATCATTCCGCATGAAGAGATTCCAACTCGGCGTTTGCTGCAATGGCGCCAAAGAGCGCTTTCATACGTTTCTGATGACGTGGTTGCTTTGGGCAACGAGTACCGGATCACCATCTTAGACACTCATGCATGTCTCCCAGTAACACCGTGGTATTGCTGACACCAGCACCAGAGATCATGAGTGACTTTCAAGCAGTCAAATTCCCGACGGAAATTATCAAGTGTTCGCTCAGAGGAAGAGGTTCGATATCGATATTTTTTCTAGGAAGCTACGTTCTTCTAGAGAGAAATAACGGTTTGTTTTAGAGCTCCTTGGCTATAAAGAAAGACTTGCACCTTGTTGTTTCCTTGTCAGCAGGTTCTGGTATCTGAAGAGTGGATGGCCAACCTGAGGTGGAGGAAGTAGAAGCAAACAAAGTGGTCAGGAGAGCTGAACACTGAGTCTATCCGGTCATCTTTCAAACTCATACAATTAAACTACCATCAGGCCAATGTTCACCGTTCGGTCTTAGCTCAAGTTCATGATGGACATCCGGAGTACGCTGAATAAAAACGCTCGCTTGATGCTGTGTTTATTGAACCGGTACGATTGAACGTATGCAGCAGGTATTTCGGAGCTGCCTATGGTGTGCAGCCTTTAGGAAGTTAGCCAAGCCACAAACACCCCACTCTTGGTCACAACCAGAAACACTAAGGTATCGCAAGCATGTAGATTTCCTCAGCGGTCAAACACTACAACTCGTCGTTGATTCTTCGTAGTGGCCCCCCTTTACTTAGTTAGGTTCTCACTCACTTCCCTTAATTTGATCAGCAAAATTATAGTTAACATTGCCCGTCAATTCTGTCTGCGCTGCTGCCATCTGTATCACGTACCATGCGTACGATCTATGCACATATCAGGTCAAATTGTTTTTACCTAACTTTCAAGCAGAAAAGATTGTATTTGATTTTCCATAGTGTTCTTTCCACATTGTGTACCAGCAAATCGATGTGATTAACACACTCGCGCCTACGCACAGAACAAGGCTCAGCAGGTAGACGCGCAAACGAGAGACCTCATTGTCTCATATATCTTCAAAAAGCGGCAAGGTAAGGAGGGAGTACGCACCCAGCTCCACAATGATGTTATTTCCCGTAGTGATGAGAGAACATTTGTAAGCCTACTACCAAACTTGGGGAACAGACCAACGGCCAGGTGATCAACGATGTCACTAAGGCAAAGAATGACAGGATGTAGCGTTACGCATTTTTAGTTACGCAGTTCAGAGCACGCGATGACGCATTGACCGGAGTAAACCATCGTACTAGAACACCTACATGCATTCCAACACGACAGTTTTATGAGCTTGGTGGCTGGTGCTGGGTGGTCAGTCCCAGTTGAATCTTGAGGCTTGACTTCAGTACATCATGACTACTTGATTGTTACTGAACGAACCCGGTGCTTTTCCTTGTGTCTCTCCCAAAATCTTTTTACTCGACAAGTCCGCCATTTTACGGATAGTGCTACAGCTCCAGCCGGCGTACCACTCTAGAATGTTGCAAGGGGTAATTTAGCCCACAAATCACTTTTCAAATGCAAAATTTGAGTACCATATTCCAGATATATTAAGCAGTAGAAATGCACTACTCCTTTTGGATTAGGAGGCCATGGGTAAGGTTGTTAGCCAATGTGTAAATGCGTCTGAGAGGGTAAGACTCATAGGCTAAAACTCATTGTCTGCAGTATACGCTAGGATGTATATGCTAGGATTTCTGTCGAAGTACCTGATCCACTCTTTGAAAGATATAAATATCCAGAATAAAACACCTCGGGGTTGCCAATGAAGATTGAATAATTTAGATTTTCTAAGTGGAAAACGCTGAAAAATGTAGAAAAAAACGGATGTTTTGGCTACCTGATGGTTATTCTGTCTTTTGGTTAAATCATTGGTAATGTATTCTGGGAGTTTTCCCTCAAAAATACAAGTTGCGTTAAGCGAGAGGAGTCTGAATAGATTAGTGATGTATGGATGATTATCAAAAACAGATTGCGATATCAAAGGAGCGATAAAATTTAGAACTATGGCCGTGAGTTACCGTAACACCTGGGGGTTTAAAAGCAGACAAACGTCCTTGGTTATAGAGGCAGCGGATTCAAACTGGAGAAAGTCGTCATACACCAATTTAGTTGGGGTCCGGTATACAGGCATTCGATCATTTGACACACCGTTGGTCTATTTCCAAGAGGAATTTTATCGGCAGCACTAAACAGAGCCGATTTGGATCAATTTAGCTGCCTAAAGAATTAGGATCCTTGAGATTGGGGGCGACGCCAGAGGAGCCCGATTATCAAGCGAGAAACTCAAGATGGTGAGTGTGCAAAAAACGGGAGTAAGCAAGGAGTCTGCGTCAGTTAAAACGTAGATGTTAATCGTTACTCAGGCAACAACCAATGGAAAAATTCAAGGAGCCTAGATTCGTGGCCATAAATCTCTGCATAAATTTAATTGAAGTCATTGTGCGCATCGTTTCAAATTTTTCAGTCCCTTACTCCACAGTGAGAAGGATGAAGCCTTGTTTTTAGTTTGTTGGTTGATGGTGGAGAGGTTTCATCTCTTTGTATGGAATGTGCCTTGACTAAATTTCAAGTAACGTGGAGGGATTTCAAGACGAGAATGACTGTCGTCGTTTAGTCACCAGAATTAAGCTTTTACTGACCTCAAGAACAAACTGGACCAAGTATGGACTTCAGGTTTTAAATCTGGGCTGAAAACAATCAAACTAGGCAAGGCATAAGAATTTGAAAATGAGCTATCGCTGGAGACTAAATGGTAATGAGTGGAAATTTTTTCATCACCGAATTTGGTGTTCAAGATGGGTTGGGCAGTGAGGAGCATTGCTAAAGCCAAGTATTTCTAACGGAAGGATGAAGATCCTATAAAGCTCACTCATTCTCTCGGAAGCATGAAACCCTCTGATTAAGAATGATACACTTTGTTCTTATTCAGTCTTATTTTTATGTCGTTACTGAATTATGGTTCGCACTAATCATTTCATTTTTTAGCACTACGAATGTCGCTACCATAAGGGACACTCAACCTTGAGATTTTGCTTCTCTTTGCCGTGTGATATCTCTGCGGACTCATTCTGGTTGTTGAATTTTGAACCAGATAGAGCATTCGAATTCGGTTCACAGCATGCTTTGTTTACTTGACGTATGTTAGGGGGATGAGCCGAGCATTTCTGCTAGAACATCATATGAAGATGCTGACCGGTGTATTGGCGGGAGGTTCAAGGTAATCCTGGTAAGCCGGAAAGTTACTGCAATCTGGGTAGAACAAAATAGTTCCGGAAGATTACCGGTGCGGTGTTCAATCGGTTCGTGGCGATTCATTCAATTTGGAATATATGTAATATATATATATCGCTTCAACCTTAGTAAAAAAGCAATCTAACTATGGTGTTCCAATAGAAAATTTGAGCAAATTAAATTAAAAGCAGTTGATCGCACATTGAGATAAACGCCCGTAAGTTAAACCTTACAGATCGCGAGCACAAGATTAGCTCAGAATCGCATTCAACTGTGTGGTGTGCGTCAACACTGGGGGAAAGTTTGCCTGTCCGTGACAGGGCGCACGTGTCTGCTCTGGGTACAGCCGATTTATTTTCCAACGATTTGCTGAAAATCCAAGGGCGATTATTAAATCTCGGGAAATCAGACTGTTCCGAATCAATGGCTGTCTCAAAACGATTCGGCGATTCCCTTCCAAGCAGTAAAAAACAAATGTGTTCTTCCAATTAAGGCTATGTCGTCGCACCTCATCTTGCTGTCCTTCACACCCTTGACCGTGCTTGTGATATGGAAGTTTCTGAAATAAGTTACTTGCAGGCAAAAGAACTTTCTCAAATCGCTGTATTCAAGGTGTTAGGGAAGTAACTGCCGTGGCACCTGAGAAGTGACTGTGTTCCAAATTGTTAAACGCTTAAGTAGGCTATTTCCAATACTCATCAGCCAAGTACGCTTCAAGGGTAAAGTGGTCATTATATCACGATCTTCACATACAAACCCAACTAGAGTCATGAATATAGCGCTTTACTATTTAAGATTGCTCAGCAGAAGCTTGAAAAACCGTTCCTTAGCAATGTTGAACAAAATGCTGAAACTCGTGTTACTGATGTGGCTTTAGGTAGAGTTGCACCTGGCCTTCAGATATGAAACTTTTTCGCGATTATTATTAAACTGTCTTCATCTTTGATGGTCTGTTTAATTTCCAACCAAATTCATTTTCAAATTATCACCTGGTCTAATGTGCATTTAGATTCATTATTTTTCTAGAAAAAAAGGATTGTCGCTGGTGGTCTTAGTGTTTTTAGTATTCACGTTTCCAGAGTAACAAACTAAAACTTAAAAAAATCGTCCATGCGTGAGCTACAAATAGACTGCGTATAGTCGCTACCGGATTGGAGTGATACAATAAAACATCGCATAAGTTCCCACGACTCCACCCACTCGCTACCACGTTGCATCAAGGAGCGAGTATTACTTTCACTCTTCTCATAATTAACAGAGTTAGGAGAATAGAAAGAAAGCAGTTCGTTCTCAGATTGTTCGCACCAGACGGTTCAGAAAAAATGTCACAAGTCAGACATTGAAGCCCACCTTTACAATCTCCTGTCTTGAGAAAAACTCCACCCAGACCATTCTTTCTTGAGCAGTTTTCCTGCTATTCTTGCGTGTTCATTTTGGTTAGTCCACTTCGAATTTGAATGTACCATACTCGTGATTCAATGTGAAAAAAGCCCAAGAGAATAATTTCAGTGTAGTAGCAAATATTTAAGAGAACGGGGCTTTGGGGAAGGGGATTCGTGGCAATATGCAACAGAAATCTCCCCACCAATAGCTGTTTGAAGTTACTTAATTCCACAAGGCGTTTATCACAAGTTTACATTAAAATCTTTTCAGGATACCTGCTGAGTTTCTCACCAGTCTTACAAAGTAATTGTCCATAAATAGAAAGGTGTGCAACTTAGCTTTCGTTCTTAGTGTGAACGAGATTTGGGGATGGGAAAGGCACAGTTTGCAACATATTCTAGGTTTGTTTCGCTCTTTTCAGAAGAATGCAACAAAATTGAGTAATAAACAATAAGACACTAATAAAACATACTATTTTGAAGAATTTTGTTGCTAGTTTCCTCGGTAAACTATGGTTATTTATCAACTTCTTATCGTACCTTCCTTGTGAAGCACCATAATAAATAGGAACATTACGCGAAGGAATACTGTTATGTTGGGTCTTCAGGGTTGTTAACAAAGAAGGCTATTTAGACCAGATTTGTCAATTCTACCGAGTTCACTCATCAACCGCAGCACTTAGAGTCATGACCCACGTGAATTAAACTTGTCTGCACCAGGAGAGAGAGACCCGACCAAGAACGAACAAAAATTATCAAGTATTCTTGAGACGTTTTTAATACACTCTACATAGCCCGACCTGATTGTTTACTCAGGAAGAACAAATTTGGGTCCAAGTTATTGATTTTGACATTGATACTCGGTTCAACGGTTTGTTGATGGCGCTCAGGTTTAGTAAAGATATTATTGGGATGTGAAAATACAAGTTCGATTATAATGTCATGAAGTAAGCCATCAGATCAAATGGAGTTCTTTATTCGCCCTATGTTGAACCTGAACAAAAGTAGATATAAGCAAATCCAGCAATGTTTGGATAAGCGGTATAGTAGATCGCGGGACCGGAATATTCTGGATCGAGTACTGTGACTACTAGATTCCATTACCAACAGTAGTATCGGCCGACTTGCAACTAGCTGCCCGTCAGATTACGGAGGCAGCCGGACCTTCAGCTAGATACGTTTTAGCTGTATGCTATTAGCAGAACGTACGTTGGGCAATATTATGATGTACTAAGCTTTGAGAGGAACTGTATTCCTATTATTATTCATAGAAATGTACTGATGGTATAATCCCAGCCTAATATGTTTGAAACTACAAATCGATAGCGAATTGAAGGATATACGCTTAGGGGACATGCACTTCAAAACACACTACCGTTATCCAATCGGTAAACTGCGTCCTTGCGATTGCGTGAGGAGAATCTGGGAAACGCCCATCAGCGAAAAGTTAGCTTCTCATGGGCTACCATTCTGTTCCCTGTGCATGTCGAGTATTATCGAAATTCCCTGATAAATAGAATCCTCCGGGAGAGGAAGGTTTTGAATGTCTGTGGGTGATTATTTTTGAAGTATATTTCGTTCGAATTTGACAACAGAGTGTCTATCCTTGTGATGACTTCAGCGGAGATATTCGGTTGTCTAGAATTCGTTTACCACAGCTCATCTGCCATTGTGCTTGGTCAACCATAATTTGGCTGTACAATTACTGCATCCTAAAAAACAGAAGAAACAACACGGCAGTAAGAAACCGGTAAGCTTGCCTGATTTTTGGAGGTTTGAACAAAACGCGGAGTTGAAAAAAACCGAAAACGTTTCCCAGCAGGAATTACAACAAATGAGTATGAAGTCTGATGTTTTACGTTACATACGACATTTAGTTGCGTCTTACCAAAAATATCACACGAATTGCATTCATTGGTTCGATATTATAAGTATAATAATGATAATGTACTCCTGCGGGGGACGATTGTCCTATAATTCCGTCCTTTCCACTTTTATTGATTCCATATTGATATGATAATACTCATCAGTAATAATCAGCAATATTCATCGGTAATACGGAAGGTTTTATTGAATTGTAATCGAGTGGACACGTTATTTTGGTCCTGAGTTTCCCAGCGGAGGGGTTGATGATTGTCCAAGACCTTGGTAAAAATTCTTCTGGCGTTCTCCAACAATCGGAGGTGGTAAACGGGATGTACCTAAACAAATTTCGTAGAGTGAGTAATAACGTAGATGTTTGTAAGTTTGACGTGTTTTTGACCTTTTGCGATTCATGGTGTACTTTTTCTCGAGGTACTATCATTTTCTGAACTTTAAGTTTGGTTGGTGTATACAATTTTCCATGCACCAGGCACCTCCACATAGCATTCAGATTATATGATTTAGTACTAGGTCAGTTCGTGACAGTCATCAGTATGTACCACTAGTGTATTGCTCCCAGCCATTATGACGATGAGACACACGAGTAGATTAATATCTCAATATCTCGGAAAAAGCATATACGCGAAATTATGGCACAAATATGTAATAACAATTAGAAAGAGCGATAATTTTTTCTTCCGAAAGAAGTTCTGAGTGCACAATCAAAAGAAGAACCAGCAAACGTAATCGGTTTTTGTAGCTGCTAATGTCAACAGTGGAACCTCAATTTTCAGTTCCCGCTATCTTCGGTGAGTTAACAAATTCCGACCATATGTCTAGACAGAGCCTGCATGAACCCAATCCGTTTACTGGTTCACTCGCGTCCACATACGCGTTAACGACGAAAAACCGACGGTAATCACATCTATTACAGGGGTTTTGCAATGACGGATTGTGTTATCAGGAATAAAGCTTAGTTTTGAGTGAATCTTGCTGTTGATCTGTAAATGTAGGGAAGAGAAGAATGTCTTCCCTGTTAACTGCTGATCTCAGAGTGAAATCGCTGGAAGACATAGTGGTTATTATCCATTCCAACTGATTGGTTGAACAAAATGGTTGTACTGGTTGATCGAGAGCGAAATTGGAGAACTGTGGTGACGTAAACTGCGGGCAAGCGTAGTCTCGTGCAGTATACTCTCCTTAATGTCATCCAGTCACATAGATCTGTCTTTGTATGGGTCTTCTCCGAAAGAAATTATTGTGATAGTGTTCTCCCAAGGTTAATGTGAATAATGATGATTCATATGATGTCAAATTATTTAAGTTTAGCTGGCGTGTGTGTGGGTTATGGACCATCCCCTTACCCGAACCTGAAACTGTGCTCACAAACTAAGCCCAAGCTTAATATGAATAATGATGATTCGTATGATGTCATATTATTTAGGTTTAGCTGGCGTGTGTATGGGTTATGGACCATCCTGTTGCCCGAACCTGAAACTGTGCTCACAAACTAAGTTTATGGAAGGAAAACACAAATTAATCTTTATTTTTAATGCTTATTATATGAATAAGATGCACATGAAAAAGATCGTTAGTCAATTACCGATTCAAGTTCAAGTAGAACATAAGGTTGATGGAAACCTGTGGACTTGAGGAGCCCCCAGAAGGACAAAACCGTTCGTGGACTTTCGAAGAGTTTTCGGCGACCTTGTGAGTAGTTTCCTTTATGAAAATATACTGCGATATTTCGAATATCGTACTAACTGAAACATGAGGTGGCCTTTGTGCAGCCATTCAGCCTATTCAGTTGAAGAGCATCATGAACGAGAGATTCACTTGAGTATCCGGTGAAAAACAAATTGATTTTCAGTGAATGAACATGACGACCTGAGATGCCAGTGCTCTGAGTCTTGATGACGACCAAAAATACAGAAACGTTGTCCTAAAGGCTACATTATTTCAGACGTTCGGTATACGGAATAATAGGATATGAATGTATAACTTACAACACATTCAGTTGAATAATACCATGAACGATAGATTCAGTTGGGTCTCCCTTGAAAACCCAGTTAATAACCAATTGACTGTATTTGCCGAGGTAAGCAGTGAGTACAGTTTGGCAACGACGGGCGATAATTCCATCGAAAGGTTTAATTCGATATATATATGGATGAGTCTACTCTATCCCCAGTAACAAGTAACTACGGATGAATTAAAGGTTTTTCAAAACAGCAACCCTGTGCGCGTCTACCTGGATTTGAACTGCGTGTGTGGATTCACGCTACTGAACAACACAATGGGTTTGTTAATCAGTACCCATTCCCTTGTCGTGATCACACCTCTAGTTTCCAACTAGGAGTTCAAGTTCTGATCAAGAGAATCGGAGTATGCGCAACCTTCCGCTAAAATTCATGAGGTTACACGGTTTCTCGTTAAAGTGGACAATATAGAATAGTACACGAGACCGGGAAAATTCGACGCACCTATCAGCTTTTATATATATATATATATATATATATATGATTGCTGAGAAGGAATATGAGTCGACCATTGTTCAATCCAGCTTAAAGAAGTTACAATGCGTAGAGCAGTGTTTGCATCCGCTTCGCCTGCAGTCGACTAGTATTTACTCCACTGACAGTTTGATGAATTCCAACGCAAGAGAAAGTAGTTTTCTTTCGAATTCAATTCTTGGGTGATCAAAATTTGCGTTCCACCCTATAGATTGAGGAAAGAGCCCTAATTACTAATTGACCGGGCCACCCGTATTTTTTATACTTGCTCGTTTCTATATGAATAAGATAGAACGATTCGTAATCAGAAAGTAAGATGATTTGTGAGAAACCAAGCCAGGTAATTAATGGAAAGCCCCGAAAATTGGGCGCTAAAAAACTGTGTTAGGAAAGCTTGGAAACTTTATCATTGTTTGTGATGGATTCCTAATTACATTTACATCTAGGCGTCCGTTTATTGAGCTTAGTAAGAAGATAGGATGGAACATTCATCAACAGCCTCTTAGAGCACCCATCACGTTGGTTTTGGGTTCACAGACGTTGAAACCGGTCAGCGAAAGGGACACCCAGCGGCTGTCTAAAAGTCTGAACCCAATACTACTGTGTTTGTCCTAACGTGAGGAAGTTCGGTTTTTCGAGAGATACACTCATTTGCAAAACAATTTGATTTCCAAGGGAGACTCAACTGAATATCTCGTTTATGATATTATACAACTGATTGTACTGCACACAAACCGCCTCATGAGTCAGTTGGCACGATATTCGACAAATCGCAGTATATTTTCATAAAGGAAACTACTCACGCAAATCAAATTGGTTTTCCCGGGGACTGTGCCTACCTGATGAGCCCCAAGAACGGCGAAACCGGTCGTTTGCTGTCGAAGAGTTTTCAGCAACCTTGTGAGTAGGTTCCTTTATGAAGTTCGGTTTTTCTTTAACTAACCGTTCAATACTGTCAAATAATCCGTTATTTAGATTGATAAGTCGTTGCAAACGAGTACTTCTCGACATTCCCTTGTTCGGTCGTCTGTAAGCTCGGTACGACTCCGAGCAGTGGAGTGATTTCAGATGAGATTGAATGAATTTCACTCGCCAGGTCATCGAAATGTGTTCTGATTATCTCGTTCCCTTTGCTGCATTCTCTTCTGTTGCTTGAGATGGAACACATTCTGCATTACCTAGTCGTAACAATACCTGATAGAATAAGCGTTCCACCGTCACAGTGTTGAGGACGGGACCTATCATACCTAGCCCATTTGCAATACTGAGGTCAATACTATAATTTTACTATGTAATTTTGACCGCGAAAGTAACTAAGTTTAGAAGAATTTCCCTTACCAGAGTGCCGGATCTACACAGAAGTGCTTTTCAAGGTAACCACTCAACAGTGGTCTTTCTAGCGAAGGGTAGGTCACAGCTTCTGAACACCAGAGGGTTTGTTTTGTGGCAAATTCGGAATGGAAATAATGATGTGCTAGAAAATCGGTTAGTGGGGAATTTTCTCTGGTCCACATTGCATAATAACACCCCTTTTTAAGGGTTACACAAACATCGAAACCCACGCTTCAGTAGGAAAAACAAATTTGGAATAGACAGTTTTGAGTTCCTATTGCACTGTTTTGTGAATAAGTGTTCACCCACTTTCTTCTAGTTTGCATTTTAACAGAGAGGATTATGGGCACAGTGGCGAGTTTTGGGCCCTGCCCATCAAAAAAAGGGACCCGACGAAAAAAGACCAGTGGACGGATACATGAGGCACACAGCGCCCCAGGTAAGAAATGCGTAATGTAGGAGGTGTAAATTTTACTATTTGAGATAAGAAAGGTTTTTTTCAAAACAAACCAAGGCGGAAAAACGGAGAAAGGAGCTTATTCCGTTTTTTCTGTGGGCCACACTTAAACTGAATTGGATTGTGACTCCAGCATTATCCTTCAAATACTCAGCTTGGCCTAGTGTAACCGTGATACTTCTGATGGGGAGGTACGCGAGTAGAATGTATTGTTCGTGGAATTTTGCTCTGCGTCTTTTGAAAAGAAGAGATCTGTTGCGGAATTCGTGGAGCCACTTTGTAACATTTGCTTGGATTTGAGCGAGGAATGATTGGAGTCAAGGAATCTCCAGGAAAGTTCAAGAAGACGTGTTCAGGAGAAGATGGGTGTCCAGTTTTTGCAAATAAGATGCAAATGAGAGTCTTGCTTCACTGTCCAATGGTCTGTAACCGGTCAGTTGGTATTTCCTAATAAGTAACTCCGCAGAGGAGGCCTTCTTCCTTTCACTAGTATAAAATAATTACAGTTGTGACCTAACATACGACTGATGCCTAGGGAAACAACTGCAATAACGATCAATAATTCTGTCAGCATACTTGCCCTCAAGGATCGTTCATTTATTCGCTAGAATCTATGGAAACAGAAGCAATACTTCCACACTGGGAGTTTCTTCCATCATTTGAAATGACTGAATTTTGTGCAGTGTTGAACTTCATCGTGTATGCAAACTTACATTAAGTTTAGATTCGTTGCCAAGAAATTTTACGTAAACAGGCAGAAAGTGACACTAAACGTAGATCAAAACATGCCAATGTTAACAAGATATTTTTCGGTTGCTTTCTAGAGCTTACGCAAACACAAGGTGCTGAAGCAACGCCGGACGCTGTTTCGCTGAATGGTAAGTATACCACAGGGATTTGGTCGAAAAATGATCAAGGCCTGGTCACTCAATAGAGACTGCATTGCAGTGTCCACTTTTAATCTCCAAAAGTCTATCCCAGATGAATTAACATCTTAAAATCAAGGCTCATATAAAAAGTAATTTTGCAACCAGGAAAAATTAAACCTTTTCCAGTTCGGTTTCTTTGTACAAATGTTACAGAGTATTATTTGCCTGTTTATTCAGGGTATGTAACAATGTTTCACATAAAGACGGATATCAAAGTTGGGAAGCTATAAAACGCTACCTTTGATGAGTGTATCGCTTCTTGGAAGAATTGTCCCTTACAAATCAACTCTGGTTCTGGTAGCTCACCATCAGCCGTCCGAAAGCGAATGATGTAGTACATCTTGAAAAGGAAAGTTGAAGTACGACGCACCGTGAGGAAAAAGTTACTGGTTTGAGGTTGAATCGATTTCTTGGTGATCGGACCTACACTGGCATATTTAAACGATTTGGTCGCTTGTTGAAGCCAAATAAGGTGAAATTTAGCGGTGGTTAAATGCATCAAATGTCAATCCAATATATAGAATTTCAGTGAATCAGGTAAATAATTCTCAACCCCTAATCTTGACATGAACCAAGAGTTTTTGGTAGATTAGTCGGTAGAGTGACTTTCTGATAAGTCGTATGTCAGTGGTTTGATACCTTCTCTCCGTTCCATGTTTATCTGAACAGCTTAGTGCTCAAATTTTTCGTACCCGCATAATTTACGATTTTCATTGCGGCTATTTAACCTGTTTTATTTGCAATTCCGGTGTCGCACTGCCGAACGTGCCAGGTAAAATAAAATGAATCTTGCCGATGGCGTAGGATGTGTTAGTAACAGCCAACCCTGATACCAGGCTGACAGTCATCAATGTTGCTATTATGCTGACAGATCAGCTCATCCAACAGATCAGTATTTATCTAGTGGCGATATTCCTTCGGGAATAAGGCAGCAAATTTGAGGAGAAAAGTGGGATCTACAGAGGTGCAAATGATGGCGAAAAGTGTTCCCGTAAAGGAAATGAAGCTTTCCTGAGGTATTTTTGGAAAATTAATGAAAATGCAACCTAAATCAGCCTGAAGTCTTGATTGGGTAATTGTATATTTAATCAAAGGTAATGGTTTACGGGTGACTACAGGCTTGCCCAATGCGTAGAACAGCGTGCCCTGAATAACAGAACAATTATTACCAATTGAAACATTAGGCGGCCTATATGCAGCACATTCAGTTGAAGAACATCATAAACGAGAGATTCACTTGAGTCCAATTTGGGTTCAAGTAGAGCATAAGTTTGACGGAAACATAGGGACGGCGCCTCCCTAATGAACCCCAAGATGGGCAAAATCGGTCGTGTGCTGTCGAATTGTCTTCAGCAACCTTGTGAGTAGTTTCCTTCATGAAAAGAACGACCAATGGTTGCACAGATCCAGCATGTATGAATTACCAATGAAACGATGAACCTCCGCACATACTCCATATGCCCGTGTATCCAACACAGATTCAGAATATTTTGCAATGTTTAATTTGAGCTAGAGCAACGGTCAGTAGTTTGTCTGTACCGGTATACCGATGTCCTGTATGTATATTCTATAAAATGTGAAACTCAATCTCCCACTACCGCAAGGGCTATGAGCAATCCGGCACTCGCGGACTTCAAGGGTGATCAGAACCCAACGTTCCTTAATATCAAGAAGCTGAAAGCAGATCTACCGTTACAGCAAACCACCTTTTATGTCTTTTTGTGACCTGAAACTTTCGGTTATCGGTACATGACACCTTTATATTCTTCCAGCTGTATTTCTTTTCCAGAACATTACCATCAGTAGTGAAGAAGAGGGCTAATTTTGTCCAAAACTTGATTTCAGATGTGAACAACCCACCGGAGCAGAGGAAAAACAAACGAGCCGCGGTGCTTCTAAATAATTTTCATGAGGAATATCAAATACTTGCAGATGAAATGCCAAATATTGTTTACGCTCGAGTTGTGCCAAATCTGCCAGAACACCCAATGATACAGGTGAGTGTGAAAGTCACTTTGGAATTTCGTTCAAGTGTGACAATTTAAGCACAAACACTGAATTTAAGGTTGTTGGCCGGAAACTCAAACGGGTGTAAATCGGTGATTAAGGAACTAGGTTTTAAGTTGGGGAGTTTGAACGGTAGGTTGTGCTGCGAAAGATGGTAGGAGTTTCCATAAAGGAAACTACTCACAAGGTCGCTGAAAACAGTTTGACAGCCCAAAGCTTATTCTACCAGGTATTGTTACGACTAGGTAATACAGAATGTGTGAAATCACTCCACTGCTCGGAGTCGTACCGAGCTTACAGACGACCGAACAAGGGAATGTCGAGAAGTACTCGTTTGCAACGACTTATCAATCTAAATAACGGATTATTTGACAGTATTGAACGGTTAGTTAAAGAAAAACCGAACTTCATAAAGGAACCTACTCACAAGGTTGCTGAAAACTCTTCGACAGCAAACGACCGGTTTCGCCGTTCTTGGGGCTCATCAGGTAGGCGCAGTCCCCGGGAAAACCAATTTGATTTGCAAATGAGTGTATTTCTCGAAAACAGTCCAATTTGGTTTCCAGTAGATCATAAGGTTGACGGATAGTCGGGGACTGCGCCTACCTGATGAGCTCGAAACAGAAGGGCTAAACCGGTCGTTGGCTTTCGAACAGTTTTCAGCAATCTTGTGAGTAGTTTCCTTTATGAAAATATACTGCGATTTGTCGAATATCGTGCCAACTGACTCATGAGGCGGTTTGTGTGCAGTACAATCAGTTGTATAATATCATAAACGAGATGTTCAGTTGAGTCTCCCTTGGAAACCAAATTGATTTGCAAATGAATGTATTTCTCGAGAACTCGGTAGGAGTTTATTTTGCCAGCATTATTCCATAGTTCCACGCACAAAGTGTTACTGCTTTCTCATGAACATCACGATAATAAGGTGGAAGCAGAAATCTGGCCTATAAAGTCACCTTACCCAAGTATGTGTATTTTTTCAATGATTGAATTTCGAGCGGTGTCGGGTTCATTGTACTGTACGACCTACAACAGCTGTAAGTCAAATCAAAACAAAGTGAATTGAAATCTTCTATTCGGACTTGGTCATGTTTTCTCATTTCGCATGGACAGGGCGTGATTTGGAAGCTGCATCAATGCTTTTGGTGGACTAAATGAGGTTTCGATTGAATTAAGTGTAAATTGTGTCTTCCGTCACGAAGAGACTGAACTTTGCCGTGGTGTGACGTTTTGTGTAACACTCATTGAGCTATAGTGGCGGTGTCCCGCAGAGTCCCACAGAGTCTCTTATACCAGGTTAGACTCCTGATAAACAGTCTTCTGGCTCTGCAGGTTGGGGGTTGGAACATGTGGCGACTTGTTCCGTATAAATGGTAACGCATTTGCATTGCCCGCCAAATACCGCTTCCTTACGGTTAGGCATTTGAGCCAAAGGCTTTGGTTGAGGACCCCAATCGTCTTCCTGTCTAGGTTTGGGTGCCCTGACAGTATCCCAACCCTCGTACAACCATGACATACACAACTGGCAATGGTCTCATGCCACATCGACCATCGCTGACGCCTTTCTCCTTTTTTCTTCATACTTTTTCTTCCCTCACTCCCCACCCCATTAATTGTACGGCAGGCAAGCATCGGTGGTAAAAACACTGGTTCCACACTGTCGATGATGATGACTTTGTGTCTTGTGTCTCACGTGAAAAAGAATAGATAAATAGGTCCACCCACTTTTACCACTCTTCGCCCTGCCATTACGTCTTGTGCTACAAAACAACCTTTTTGCCCGGCCTCGTTTGTCGGTCATCGAAACAAGCCAGTGAAATGAAGACACTGATCTACACATATAACCTTAATTGGAACAGCATGCATTCAGCATCTATTCCGGATGTTCAGAGAGCCAAAGTTTACTCACGGTAATCTCTGAGAAATACGAAATTATTCGGGCGAATCTTACTCACAGATAATCAATGATCCGAAGTAATCTTAGGTACCAAGATTGTTAGCCTGGTACGTGAGGCAGCATTGAGAGCTCGGTTGTATGTTTTTACTACTGTCAATTTGGTCGGGCTTGCACCTGGTTCAATGCATGAGTTCAATATAACTTGACCTTATGATAATTCCCCCATTCATTCGTTTACTCCGCCTATGTACTTTTGATCTCCAGTTGTTTTGCTTATTCGTACCCACCACTCACCTTGCCGCAGAGGCCGACCTTCCCGCACTTGTGTATTGACATGTGTGTCTGTGTGTGTGAATGTGCGCTGCTGACCTACCTACCCACGTGAGTTCGTGTCCCGTTTGCTGATCCTGCCTTGACTCGTGAGAGTTTTCTCAAGTGTGATCGCACGTCCAATGAGAATCACAAGATCGTCATCTGAAGGGACGACCGCAACCCACGCTACTAAGCCATCATTCCTCTCGCCGTTGTTTGGTGTGCGGACGTTGACACTGCACTGTGCTGTTCAGTGACAAACCTGTGAGCTTGTTGACGCTACGACCGTGAATAATTGAGGTTTGTTGTGGACATTTGCTTACCCTTGTGTAAATAGTACTGTGGAATTACGAACCCAATTCTTCCTTTTGATATTCGGGATTGTCGACCCTATGCACCTAAATGTTCTCTACTTGAATTGAAAACAAGTGTTTTCCGTGTCTTCAAAAATTTTTCCTTTTCTTGAAATTTTAGGGTCGCTATTGTTTCGTGCGTGACACGGAAAGTGAACAGGATCATCTCAGTTCGGGTGGTGACCACCAGACACTGGCCAGCGTCTACATGGATCACTCAAAGACCAATTTACCCATAGTTGGAATTTCACAGACATCAGTGAAGAAATTGCGTCAAGTTGTGCGCAGCTGTGTATCGCGCTTACCCGTAGGTTCTATTCTCAACACTCAGTCATTCTGCTTTACCAGGATGCTGATTCAAACAAAACCTTTGGCGATTTCACTAGATAATTAGACTAATAATGACCAGAATGTCCAAGTAAACAGAACAAACACTACTTATAAGTGGCGGTTCACTTGATTCGGGTGAGAGAGCTAATTTGGCCGACATTGATAAGACAATAATTCAGGTTCGCTGATCACAAATGATGCAATAAGATATATACTAGCGTTTTAATATATGTCCCTGCACCGATGAGATCTGTGCAATCGCATTCCTCGGAACCTCAAAGCAGAATGTTAGTAAAGTGGAGATCATATCAACGTACTGCATACTCATAAGGTTGATGAAAATTCCTCGGCAGCTCATAACTGGCTCCGCTCTTCTGACATCTGTTTCTCTAGAACGACAGGTGGCTAGAAGAATTATCATCATGAACAGCACAACATCAGTGACCTTTTAAGCTGTTTCATTGAGCAACACACCGATCAGGAACAGATCTGATCATGAGCTCAGGTCTTTACTTGTGCTCTCCATGGAAAACAGCAGGATACGTTGTTACATTCGGTTTGTACCAGATTTATGAGTAAGGTGCTTTTGAATGTTGTGTGAGTCCATTGCCGCCAAGGTTGATGTCAAGAAACTTGGCCCGCACATCCGTCGTGGCATCGTTCATGCGGTCGAGAAAGGTGTCCTCGTTCGCGTCGGTAACAAGGGCAAAGGTGCATACGGGAGCTTCAAGGTTGCCGAGAAGCCCGCCGTTGCTAAGTTTAAGCCTGTCATGAAACCCAAAGTAGCCAAGGCCAAGAAACCTGCAGCCCCGAACCAGTTCAAGGCTGCTAAGACGCTGACCAAGCCCAAGCCCAAGATCCTAGCGAACCACCCGCCGGTAGTCGACATGGTGAAGGCCTCCATCAACGCTGCAAAGGACCGCAAAGGCACGTCACGTCCAACCACCGGGAAGTCTTCAGTCGTTTTGGCCGTCCTGAAAAGCTCGTATCTGAAAACGGGACACAGTTCACGTCGTTCCATTTCGCGGACTTCTGTCTTGCCAGTGGGATTGAACACGTTAGAGCGCCCCCATATAACCACAATCAAACGACACGGTAGAACGACTCGTGGATACTTTCAAAAGAGCTTTGCTCAAAGATGAAGAGGGAGGAACCACGGAAAACTTCCTACAGAAATTCCACATAATGTACCGCCCGACTACAAATCCCATCCCCGTTGCCGACTAGTTGTGGACCACAGTATCCTTAATGCCTTCTTCTTACAGTGAACCCCGGTCTGGATAGCCGATTGATAGACTGGTGAGCTTGGCCAAACTAGAAAAAGTCAATGAACGTGCGAACCGGCTGATCCATTGATCACTGTCGCATACAAACGGGTCAAAAAAGTGATACTAAGAATACAACCTATTTCTCAAGGACTGGTGAAGAACAACCAATGAAATCTGTCCCAAAGAAAACGGTTATATACAGTCCGGTTACGTTCGGAGCTGGTTCTCCTAATAGAAAGTCTAAAATAGATGGATATCAGTCAAAAGCGGGCCCTGAAAATAATAGCTGACGATGGTAGTGAGAGAGTTCATCATTCCACGGAAGACAAATCTGCATGTTACCCGGCTCATAGTGGTTGCACAAACGTATAGTTCACTGGGCATGGCTATGTAGCTGACGAATAACGGATATAGAACATTGTAACGTCCGACCTACTGTCAACATTCTCAAAACCGCACACGATAATTTCCAAAAAGTTTGAGAACATGAGATCTAAAACACTGCCAAACATCCGTAGATGAATTTGAAAGTTCAAAGAATTTTCAGCGACCTTATGAGTAGTGCATTGCGCCTATACGATGACCGGAATACTTTTTTGCCACCATCTGCCTCTGTGCTTTTCGGAGAAAGTTTTAAGGATAAGCCGGGTGCCATTTCTGTGGAATTTTTGTGGACGTAACATCAGCACATTACTTCAATTTAAGACTCCAGATTTAGCCATACAGGTACAAGCAGTCGTGATAACACAAAACGATAGATGAATCGAAGACTTTTTCGTTGCACTGGAATAAAACAATCGATAATTACATCTGCCATAAGCGAATGTAAATTGGTGAAGAAGGTGGAGGTGTACAGTGGGCATATTTATCATGTCAAGTTAAAAAAAATAAAGATAATTGAACACCAGCCGAGGATGTTTAGAGTAAGTTTCCCCTGACCTCTGTCTTAAACAGTTACGCGTTCTTCAGGACAACTCACTTGGGGGTGGATTAGTTTTACGTTTATTTGGTAACATTTTTCGGTGTTTTTAAACTTTTATTAAGGGCATCTTAAGACAGCTGCCAGGAAATGGAAAAAATATCGTTCCTAGCCCACTTGAAATAGCTGTTCAAAACAAAGATGCGCGTGCGAGTTGTGTTTCTGGTAGTGTGAGGAGATTCGAGAAGTTTCAATGGAAGTTTCCTCCTGAAAGTGCGACTAGGCCATGTAAAACTCGAGAAGTACTGTACAGCTTATTTGACTCTTATGGTGAATGATCAACCATGTGCACCTTCAAAAAATCTCTAGGGTGCCTCAAACCCATGACTTATCGATTAGCAGCTTGAATACAACCGTTTGGTCGCAGGTGACTTCCTGTGGATCACATACAGTAAACCGACAGTTTTGTGACAGGGTTTTGCAATGCCGCGATATCATCGTCCCTAATTTCCAACTTTTTATGAGAGAAAGACATTAAAGGGGATTGAAATTTGGGTGCCTAGATAAACAAAAAAGATATCTTGATAAATTCGGTGATGATCATCACACAGAAGCGACAAGGATAACACCTCTTGAATTCTTCAGTCGGCCACAGCAAGCAACCAGAATGTAAAGTTATGTCACCACGTACATTGGTTCCAGTTGATCACGGAAATCCATCTTTTCAGACACGCGGTTAGAGTAATGTTAATTAGAATGCATGCAAAGTCGAAACTTTTACTCCTCTTCCCAGTAGATGTGGATAATTTTGAACGTACGGAACGATCCTTGCCTGTTTTCGATCGTCGATGATGACTGGTTGCCTTACACCTTACGCGATTATCGGGCAATTCAACGAATTCTCACCGATCCACACTGTACAGGGAAGGATATGGATGAAATGGAATTCCAAGCAAGAGAAGAAGTAAGCGGCTACATCTAGACTGGAACTGTTCTTGGCATGATTTCGAATGAGGCGTTTCTCTCTTTTCTCCCATATTCTCCTGTTACTCCTTCGCATTCATCGCTTGCATTCACTTTCTATGTTTGTGACCATGCTCTTCAAAAATAAATGATAATAGTAGTAAATGTCATCGAAGCTAAGTTGATATGAGGATTACCCCATTCATCTGCTTACCCCGCCTGTGAACTTTAAATCTCCGTACCTGCCATTCACCTCGCCACAGAGGCCACCCTCTCCAACGCCGGTATATTAGCCCGTGCATGTCTGTGTGTGTGTACAGAAGTGCGTACCTGACCTACTCACCCACTGTTTGTTCGTGCCCGGTCTGTTGGGACTGCTTTGATTTGTTTTCTATCGCGATCTCCGCGTACCTGCATAGCCAATCAGAATCAGGAGACGGCTTCGGAGGGAATGACCACAGGACGCACTGGAACTAGAATGTCGCCCGCTGATGTCTAGTCTGGGGACGCTGTCACTGCGCTATGCACCTGTTGACACCACAAACATGCACAATTTCGGTTTTTGTGTGATTTTGCTCACCTCTGTGTGAATGGTACGTTGACTTTGGAACTCAATTCTTTTTTTTTCATATACCGGATCGTAAACCCTATGCGTGACTCAAAGTTCCGTATCTGGGATCTCAACAAGCAGGTCGTTTGATTTCATCCCAGCGAAAACAGATGGCAGGCCAACGGTACTCAATTATCACACTGTTAATAAACACTATTCAAGGCAGAACTCTCATGAGTCTACCGCAGCCTCGCACAGCATTCAGTATCTTTGAGCGGTATACTCATACGTCAGAAGGGCTTTAATGTTGTGACAAGATTCAAAATTGACTTTTTTAGAAGGTAACTTGCGTACTTAGTACTATATTTGCTGTCGTATTTGCATACTATTGAGACGAAATTTCATATAAGAAGTTTCCTGTTTCTCAATAAGTCATTTGGATACCAAATACATTCAATTCTCCCGTTTTCTGCCAAGGTACTACAGGATGTGAAAGCGCTTCGAGAACAGGAGTTTTTCTTCTACGACGATATCACCTTTTTTGAAAATCAGCCTAAAAAGCACCTTACCTTTCAACCGGATCATTTGCTCCTCAGCGAGGAGGTCTACGTATCCATTGCGCTGGCATCGACAAACGTGCGGTAGGTCTCATTAGGCATTTAAAAAGACCGATTCTAAACAATTTAAGATGGACAAATGGTTGGATAATTTTGATAGGGGGTGTATTGTTAGCCTTTTGTGCACAAGTAAGTGATAACTCTATCCGAGATCCAAGGTAACAAAAATGTGAAACTATAACGTAGACTAAGAGGTATCGTCTTTTGAATGGATTTGTTTGTTTATTTTGTGTTTACGAAACCAATCGATCACACTCCAGGCGATTAGGATTGGGGTTTATATACGGCGTTCATTACTAACATGCCAGTCATCATGTAGTACGATCAGCCAGAGGGCTAATCTCGCTGAATGAACCAAGAGCAGTGACAGCCAAAGGTCACTGTTACTCTGTAATGGCCTCCTCAAAGGTGTACTGATGGTTTCCTGCTTTCTTGTGAGTAAAGCATTTCATTGAAAGTTGACTGCAACCTAAACTAATGCACCCAAAAACAACACCTCCTGTTGAACCAACAATTCACTCATCTTAGTCTTGCAAATTTACATAAATTTCCGGTGTTCAAAAGTTTGTCACTAGCCCAGGAGGTTAGAGTTTCTCCCTCGATTAATTGTAGAAGATAGTTTGCATATATTTTAGCGGTAAATAAGAAAGTGTTCTTTCAGAAGAGGTCAATTTCCTTCTATATTTTGTCGTTACAAATGCCTCAACAACCTGTGTATGGATCTATATGCATGGCAATTCACCTCACAGAATTGTAGAACAGCTGTTATCAGCCACAGAGCACTCAGACACAATTAACACCTACTGATGTAGGTGTGGATACTACTGATGTGGCATGCGAGTAGCATTTGTTTTCTCGTAACTCCACCCCGATATAATGGAATATGTGATTTGTTACGGAATCTTTGGGGTTCCTTTGTAGCATTCTTTTACATTTGAGTGATAGTCAGTGGTTATCTAGGAAATTTCAGGAAGACGCATTCAAGAAGACGGATATTCAGTTATTAAAAACAAGGTGCAAATGAGAGTTCTGCTTTCCTGTCCAATAGTCTGTAAGTGATCATTAGGTGGTTTCTTGTAGACAGCTCCGCAGCGAATGGTTTCCTCCTTTCACTTCTACAACTACCTAAACAAATTACAGTTTTTCCGAATGGATGGTCTCAGCTTGGAGGTTGTCTCTGATAGGGAGGAACTACTTTTGCCAAGTTTGGAAGCCAACGTCACTGCTTGTACGGCGTTTGTTTTTTGGAAAAATAATTAAACTACTCAAAATACTGGAACCATCTCTTTACCGTCACTTTTAGCGTCCTCTGAAAAAAACCGCTGTCACCGGACAAAAGATGAAAGTACTGCATTTAGAAATTTATCCTTTATCAAATTGCGAACCAGAAAGTAATACCAGATTAAGTAAAAATCCTTTTACTCTCACCAAAACGCACTGGGGTTTGATATGCTTGTGCGCTCATCTTTCCTCCGTGAGAAAATTTGTAACGCTGGGGTAGCAGTTATGCGTAAAAGTTTATCTGTAAGGTTTGACCCAAAACAGTTAAGATGAAGCCTATGTACACCGTCCTAATTGGTTTTTCTGCAACTCTGATTTCTAATCTAACCAGCTCCCCAAAATACTATGACATCCATTTTATTCTGCTTCAACACTGTCAGGAAATTCAATTACGTTCATTTACCTCCTTGAACTTCATGAAATGGTGTTTTTTATTCTAAAATCACCCAAGTTTTTTTCGTGTCACCCTAACTTGCTTTCAAGTCTTGCCCTGCACAAAGTGTGTGAAATCTCAGAAGTTTTCGGTGGGTTGTAACGCAGCTTCCACTGTGGGCATCCGAAGAACGAGTCCCATCAAACATGAGAAGAACCATGAAAAAAAGACAGGAAATGGCTAGCGTTGTCTGGGCGAGGGTGCCGAGAGCCGATGATGAAGGGTCCTTTAGTAGCCAAGAAAGAGAATGTTCCCAACGGTCATGAGGGCTTCCCTCTGCAACAATGTTGCCTGAAGAGCTTGTTGCTATCAGTTCAGTTCACACGAGTCTACACTGTTGAAATCTAGGTAAATAAGCTAAGCACATCGTTGGTCAGCCACGGGTAGGTTGTTCAGAATGAACTGAAGACTTCAAGTACGAATACTTCTAAGCATCGGAAAACTACACATTGTTGCAGCGCACTCAACGTAAGTTCACAATGGAATATACAAATGGGCCTTCGAAACGCTTGAAAAACTGTGCAAAGTTATCTAGAGGCCAACTTTTCCCAAATAAATGAGGTCGACAACATCATGGAAGCCATTTTTGAGAGCGAACTACAAAACCATTCTCGTGAATTCCGGAAATGCACTTGTATTGTTAAGGGCGCTGTTGTGAGTTTTACTGAGTTAATCATTCTGTTGAGTATGCGAACGTTTAGTTCTTTTGATTTTTTAGCTACCTTCGTCTCAACTTTCCGAAAATGGGATTCCCGCTGGAGGAGGAAGTTGATCGCTTCGTTGGTGTTTTCAACGTAAGTGGTGAAACTGCTGCACACATGACCTTGAGTGAAATGCTCTATGTGAAGAGGAGCAGAAGTCGTTAGAATAGTGTGAAGCAGGTTTCACTGCCACTAAGTTCAAGTAAACCAGAAAGTATGGTCTACAGTCTACAGTAAGGTAACATCAACTGGGCACAGATATAGGGAAATCCTTGAGTTGATCAACGAAATGCATAAAGATGTTGAAAGTGTACTAAATCTGTTGGTTCGTGACTTAGCGGCCAACATGTAGCGGAGATCCACTCGAAGATTCATGGAATAGGTTTCGGGAACAAATAAAGAGCTATACAACCTAGGAACCAGTGTACTCTGAATGAATCAACATTAATAGTCTTAATTTGTTTCGCGTACCGTAACCATTTCAAAATGGTTTCCACCGGAACTTTAGTCTTTCAGTCTTCACCATCTGTTGTATTGTGATCGATAAGAGAAAGAGCACTCTTAGCGTGTAGTCAAATCTATCAACTGGAACTATGCATACTCCCAATGCGGTTTTAATAATGGGTGTCCATCAACGCCCTAACACATTTACTTCATTATCTTGTGTAGAAACTTGAGGCGCCGAATTTAGTTGTGCTACGTTCAAGACTGAAAATAAAATGCGTTTGAACGCAAAACGGCACAGACCAATAAACTGAAATATTAGTCAATGTGGCCGGAAAACACGTTTTATCGACTGTCGATAAATTCAGGACAACATTCTCCATACACATTCGGGAAGTTTTTTTTATCGCGCTTTGAACAAACCATAAGTAGTTTAGGGAAAAGAGCGATTTCCACGAACAGTGAGCAATTTATCTAAAGAGTCAAACGCGTGAGCACGTGATATGAATTCCATGACTGAAGGATGAGTGGCGCTATAGTTGTCCGAGCGTGAGTTATTCACGGTAATGAGCAGTCACTGTTGGCCGAAGGGCTTGTTTTTCAACTACCAAGCTAGTATTCATGGGCTCATATGTCAGTGAAGATCAGCAAAATGTTCCATTTGGGTGGGTTCTAAAACAAATGAAAGATATTCGAGGTTTATCAGGCTTATCAGCGTAAATCAAACTCACTCAGATGAGATAGTTACGACTGAAAAGTCCTCACACCTTCACATACAATTGACACTTTTGAAGTTTGTTGTTTAACTTTGATCTGTTCATGACTGGTGGCAAGCCTTGTTTATTGAGCCGCCGGGTTCAGCTGAATGTCCATTTGGTTCCCTCAGGAATCAGTTCCTTTTGAGATCTAGTTTCTAAACACATACTTTGAAATGAGTAGGCCACCTAGTTGAGAATCTACTCCAGTTTGGTATATACCATAGTATAACACGTTTTTGTTTTCAAGTAACTTGTGATGTGCTAAGCAGAAGAACGTCCTACTCGCACGCTACGTTTTCTCTTCTCCTGTGGTGAGATGCAGCATCTTTTACACACACGGCCTGCTTGTCTGTTGAGACTCAAATACTGTTAGTTACTGAGAGCTCCGAGAACGAAATCAAGCAAGTTTTGAACTCACGCCTGGAAGACAGGCCTGAACTCGTGTGCACTACAACCCCACCTCTACATTTGAAGTCCACATGAGTCATGTTCCCTTTGCGATGAGCATCAAATACATCCCACGTAAGCGTGGGATGACTTTTGTAGTTTTTCAAGTAACCGAGTTGTTCGAATAGGTTAGCATGACAAAAAACGAGGATCGGTTCTCACAGCATTCGAGTGGAAGAAACTTCAATAGTGGCAGGTTGACATGAATAGTGATGGAAAATATATGTGTTGAAAAAGCTCCCGAGACCGATTCATTGTGAAATACATGTGCCCGGCTTTTCTATAGGTTCCCAAATCTTTCTTGTTCCAACAAACGACAATGAGAGCGGCAGGGTGCGCAGCAGTTTTCGCGTTATTTTGCGCTCGTTTTCTTCTAAATGTATTTTCTTTAAGAACAAATGGACGCGCACTACTTAATTGCAATTTTCGTGATTTACCATTCGTCCTACTATGGCCGCAAAAAGTTGGGATTACGAATACTGTACGAGTTAAATTAGCTCATTTGCAACAAATACACGCATTTGCAAATCATTTTGGTTTTCACGGGAGACTCAAATCTATTCGTAATTCCTTGGTAGCGAGGAGATTTTACATGGATCTGATGAATTTGTCAGGAGTTGTGCGCTCAGGGATCTGTTTCCAGACGAAATCGATGCTCCCTCCAAAAACAGCTTCACCTCCTAAAAGGAAATGTTTCGTGCGGAGAAATTGTTGAGAAAATAGTTTGTCCGAAATCGAGGTTGGTGAAATGCCACAAGAAACAGACTGCAGGTAGCAGTAGGCATCATTTCCCTACAGGTGATGTGGCTGGTAAAATATATGCCACATTCTAACAACGATAGCAGAGTAGGTAGTCAATCGCAGAGCTCGGCAGTCTCAGTTCACTCGAGGCTGTACCCCTCAAGAATGTCCAAACCGATTATTGTTCTTGCACCGTTAGTTGTATTTTTTTAAAGTTAGATCATGAGTGCTTTAACTCTTGTTTATTGTTCGTTGACCATATCAGTAGTATACTCATAACCAAGAATTACTTGACACCAAGATGAGTTTTTACGCCCCCCATTGTGAAATTCGCCAGGAACTATGCAACAATACTTTACCTCGGAATCCATTCAACAAGACCTCGGCAGAAAATCTTAGAGAGATTACCAGGTTGTTTGGATTTCTGGTGAGTGGCCGAAAGCTGCATGATGAGACGGTCCAGCTTGGCATGACAATGGCGAACCTCGCATTACGACAGCTACACACTTTGATAGTCACTTCCGTCCCGGATTCCCCGCTTACTGGGATGTTTGATCAGAAGACCATGCCCGCAACAAAGGATACAACGGCCGGTTTCAAGTCCTCTGAACAAAATGGCTTACATTTGGGGAGATATGGCAACTTTAAAAAGCGTAGCGAATGTCAGCTGCTCACAGCCCAACATCAGAGAGTGAAGGCTGGAAAGTTTCAGTTTGTACGTCAAGTTGGACGCTACTTGCCATTTATGGTTCAAATCAAAGAAGAGGTTAGTTGGTCCCCGAGGGCCGTATCAATCCATTCACCGTAGTTCTAATCATTCAGTTTTTGATTGTAAGGAAAGAAAAGTTGCTTATATTTGTGCTCAGTTTGTACAGCCATTGCTATCAAGTATCAACAAGTCTGTCACATATTACATCACTGACATGTATGTTTTTGGGTCAGGTGACCCTATCACCTGTTACTTGATGTAATCTGATCTAACAACAAATCTACGTAACCAAGTTATTTACCTTGACACCCGAACACGGCATACCTACCGGAATTCGGTCACTGTTTGAGAGAGGCCCCACAAATGCAACGCTTTTTTCACCTCGTTTTCCAGACGAATCCGACTAGCGATGTTGCGATCCACAAATAGCAAAAATGTGAATCATCAGGTGCGGAAAGTAGTATTTTATGGCAAAAGGTTAAATTCTGATCGGCAACTCATTAAACTTGTATGCTCACATGTTTTTTTTTGTTAGTTACGTCATTTTCAAATGCACCCATCCAATTAGACCTCATCACTGGTAATTTTACCACTGTCAGGCCGATTTTGAAGTCACAAAGACCATGTGCTTATTTGGATATGTTTGGACCCAAAATTACTCGCCATCAAAATAATTTATTCTAGTTAAGGTAACTGCATGGCGGAACTGGCGGAACGGTGATACTACTGATGGGAGGCATGCGAGTAGTATGTATTGTTCGTGGAGTTTCGCTTCGCGTCTCTTGAAAAAAGAGGAGATCTGTTGCGGAATTTGTGGAGTCGCTTTATAAAATTTGCTTGGACTTGAGCAATCAATGATTGGAGTCAATGCATATTCAGGAAAGTTCAAGAAGACGCGTTCAGCAGAAGATGGGTGTCCGGTTTTTGTAAATGAGATGCAATGGAGAGTTTTGCTTCTCCGTCCAATAGTCTGTAACCGGTCAGTTGGTATTTACTAATAAATAACTCCACAACGGAGGACTTCTTCCTCTCACAGGTAGTTGGAGGAACCGTGTGGAAGCTGTGAAAGCTGTTCTTAGAAAAGAAAGTCAACGGTGATGGAATTACTGTTGAGCGTAATAGCACGACCGTCCTATCAGGATTTGTGAATAACATTTGATTTTTCAGGATGTAGCCCTTATTTGGATCAACCTTTAGTTTATCTTTATTGCTACGTGACTTACGCTGGGACTGCTTGGTCAAACAAGCTAGGTGATGATGAATGAGTGTAGTGCTTACGCAGCATGTTAAAGAGTGTTCCGAAAACTGTGGAATCCTGAGCATTGGTTTCAGACAGGTGATTGAAAAATCTATTTAGACCCCCCGAGCTCCGTAACACAAGCTATTCTCCCCAACTCAGTCGTTTGCCGTTAAAGGACATCACGTGACCCACATGTTAGCACTTTGTTTGCTGCAGACCTATGTTCACATCAATAAAATCGGGCCGACAGAACTTATGAGATATGCAATCGCTTTAAATTTAATATGACAAATAAAAAGATGTGGATTTGTGGAAGATTTGTGTATTAGATTCAATCACTTACTGTTTTAATCAAGTTCCAACACCGTGAATGTCACCGTTTATGCCTAAAGCCTGTCAGAGTGTCCAAAAACGTTCGTTAATCACGAGTAAATATGGGAATGTGCCGCAGATGCAACACTAGCGACTGAGCTAGTTTCCAATTTCAGACAGTCCAAATTTCATGCTGAAGCGCTGATAAAGGCAGGCTTAAAATGATTTGTGATTTGGTGTATCTTAAACGGAATAGTTGCGTTACGGTTGAAAAAAGACCATTCAAACTGAGAAACGTTTTGTAACTACTTTTAGTTAATTAAAACAAAGTGCAGAAGCACACCGTGACTCCCTTTACTGCGTTGTAATCATTCCTTTATGAATTCTCTACTTTAACTGAGGTGTATCGCAACCATAAGCTGTGCCGCCGTTGTACCTCTGGATGTATTCAATGCGTGACATTCTTTTCTACAGGTTGATAAGGCGATTGATGATTGTGACACTATCATAAATCTTCGAGAAGAAATTTTGGAAACACTTCTGGAATTGGAATCTATGAACTTTTCATTCGATATGGACGTGAGTTGTACACTACATTTTTTAAATTTTACTGTTTATTATTTTTTTGTTATTATTATTATTATTTCACTGGACAGGGGCATTCGCTGAGTCGTATTTGCTCACACTAAACGAACCGAATGGTTACAGTTGAAGAGGATGCCTCCATAAAGAAAGAGATGTAAACATAAGCCAAATTTGTACAAGCCGAGTTTTTTGTAGTAATCACAGAATGTGATATTACTAAAATCCCGCAGATCAGATTTAGACATGTGTTATACCTTGCAAAAGATCAGAGAAAAGTTGAAACAAACTAACTGAAATCCCACTGTTCTAGAACAGCACTTTTGAGAACGCCGTAAACTTGTAATTGAGTAAAACATTGTGTATGATCCAAATTTATATCTGTTTAAATTCCCCAAAACAGCTCCAGTGAATTTGGTAAACATCGGTAAGCACGCTTTCATCATAGAACTAATTTGCCATGCTGGATTAGCGTTACCACAACAGCCTGTACGTGGATTTTGTTATGCACTACTCATAAGGTTGCTGAAAATTTGTCGACAGCCCAGTTTCGCCCTTCTTGGGGCTCATCAGCTAGGCACATTCCCGGGTTCCCTTCAACCTTATGCTCTACTGGAAACCAAATTAAATTGCACGAGCGAATATAGAAATGAATCTGACATTTCCAGGTGAGTCTCTCGAAAAACCAAATTAGTTTGCAAACGAGTGTGTATTCACTGTACATGAATTGTTTTACAGCTGAAATGTGCTCCCGTAGGAAGCAGGCTTGAAAGGGCACAACAACCGAGGATGCCCCTTCTTTGTTTCGCTTAGGTATCTGATTCCGCACAAATAGACATTGCTATCATTCGTGCGTTAATCAAGGGACCGGCTGATCGAATCTATGTATTCATGCTACATGTTGCTAAACATTTTATTTCAACGTACGCCTACCCACTCCGTGCCTTCCAGTACATGAAATCAGGACGGGGGTGGATTTGTGTCGTACATATCAAAGTCAAGTTTCGTTGGTAGGATGACCTCCAAAATGTACCAAACTGTGATTTGACTATTCAGAACATTACCTCGCACCGGAATATTGCAAAATTCGGTTCTATGGTGTCCCGTTTTACTTTCACGTAGATATTTAAGTCAGAGAAACGGAGAGAAAAGTTTTTGTTAAACTTTTTGTGGTAGCGCTCAGAATAGGCCGATTTAAAAATAAATCTCGCGAAAACATACAGAGGAGGCATGAGCTGGGAATGGTCTCTGCTGATGGATGTGAGCTTTCCCTCTTGTGATCGGATTATATTTATGTGCGCCAAATTAAGCACACAGATTCATTACAAACTCATTTGAAGACAATACTATTGGAATACCAGTAACTCACCTTTTTCTGTCCAGCCGGGTATACTTCGTTTTACAGATGATAAAATTATTGTCGCTTATATCCCAATAAACATTTTATATCATTTAGTTGACGAAAGCAGAAAAGAACTATCCGATAGGATACGTTGCCATCATCAGAGCCAATACAGTCTGAACCTCCTGTGTCAGTCTTTTGTTCAAACCAGACTAGAATATCTGGAAGATATATGCTGCAGACATTGAAAACTAGGATGTATGGAATGACTGATTTCGCTCTATTCGCCGTCATTTTGTGAAAGCAAGACCTCTTCGTTCCACCCCGAGGGTGTTGCAAGTGCGTCGAGCCATGTTTTCCAATGCTTTTCGACATGTTTTCTAAAAAGTTAGCAACCACTTAAGCTTGTAAAGTTTGATGTTCGCGTGGCAATCGCTCACAACGGTAGTCTGCTGTTGACAAGGTTTTAGTCTTTTCTGCCAGTGTCTGTGCTACTTGACATGCTCCTTCTCTGATTGGATAGAGATTACCCCCCTTGAGGGAAAGGACAATACATTACAAAACTGTGGCTCAACCAGTGACAGTGCTGAGAAGCACTCGAATTTCAATCCGAGATTGACTCCACTGGCCGGGTTATATATATTCATGTTTAGTTTCACCGGTCGCTAACAAAAGACCGCCTCGCGGCTGCCGGTCCATCTTAGTACATCGATATCAGGGGCTTGTGAGTAACATCAAATTCAGTCTTACAAAACTGTTGGTAATTTCCCTATTTTTTGCACGCAGATTATGGCTTCAAAAGTAATCAAACTCAGGTCATCGCTCAACGAGCCGGTCAACAAGTGACCGCGTGATAAGGATTCCGCGGTTGAAGAATGAGTGTCGCTACACTTGGTCTAAATGCAAGTTCATCGCACTGTTGCTCGGATGGATTTGTCTTGACATACTAGCCTGGAGGTTATGGGTTCGAATTTTTCGAGAATTTCTTGGGATGAATGCTAATGATGGTTCCATATACGTAAGAACCAGCCGCCTGTGAGGACAGGTGGTGCAAGAACAGGGGCTGGAAACTAATGGTGTAACGGTGATGCTACTGATGGGGACATGCGAGTAGTAGGTTTTTTCTCGTAAATCCGCTTTGCGTCTCTTGAAAAGGGAGGTCTATTACGGACTTTGTGGAGTCGCTCTGTAGCTAGCACTTGAGTAACAGTCAATGAATATACAGGAAAGTTCGGGAAGACGAGTTCAAGGAGAAGATGGATATTCAGTTTTGTAAACAAGATGCATACGAGAGTTTTGCTCCCCTGTCCAATAATCTGTAAGAGTTCAGTTAGTTATTTCCTAATAAATAACTCCGCGGCGAAGGCTTTCTTCCCTTCAGTGGTAGTGTTCTCCCAGTTACCCACCAGGCTTTCCATTCAATCCAGTGATTTGTTGTCTACGAATAAGAGAAAATCCGGAGATTGTTTTTCAGCCAAATCTCAGATTATAAAAGCACCTGGGTATTGTTCTCTCTTGTTGTATGTTTTAGAAAAAGCTGGCACACATTGAGCGGCGCAATGAGTTGGTACATCAAATGGAGCGATACTATATGCTCATTTGTTTCAATGCATACCTTCGAGATCAGGTAAGTTATCGAATCAAATATCTAAACATGTAATGGTTTTAGGTACCGTTGCGATTCTCAGCCAGGTTCTCCGACTGGATGCTTCAACACCCAAAGCTGTATCAATATTTGGTTTACCTCGATGTCTCGGAATGGTACACAACAGTTGAACTTTTAAAAAGCGAGCAACGAATACTGGTAAGCCACACGATTTTCAGGGCTTTATCGGAATTCTTTGGGAATATTGCTTTTGACTAGCATTACTCAGTTTCCACTCAAAATGGGCAGGCAATTAAGTATAGGTAATTGGTTCCTTGACCAAAATGGCCGCATCTATAGATCAGAGCATCTAATTTTTAAAAGATATCCAACTACTTGAGTGAATTTAATGTTAGTTAAATGACACTCGTGACACTGGGGGGAGGCTAATTACGTATGTCCAATGATTACCTACACACAGTGACGGTCTTTCCAAAAGGGTCCGGTGTATCAGCGGAACGAAGAGCCACAGCTTCGACTGAAGGCAGCGATATTCCAGTTCCAGTGATTGTCTGTTTTATTTAAACGTCGTTGTGCGTAACGAGTTTTTATTACCAAATTTCTGGTCAATTTGTTTGAGACGGAAAGGAATGAAAACGCTTAAAATAAGATAAAGAAGAGCACGTTCAGATTTGCCAACTAATATTATTTTCCTAAAAATTCAATTCCACTCATCACAATGTGGTGAGCGAATGATAAGCGACAAAGAATAAATGTGAGCGGCATGGATAAGACATCGTGATGACGCGTTTCGTTTTAAAAAGCTACCGGTTTCTGAAATGCAAGAGTGAAGAAATTAATTGTTTCCTTTTGAATTAAATGACTGAAGTGATTGAGTGCAGCTGGTTACAAGCATCTACGGTTTCATTGTTCGTTTGTGACCGTCATTAAAATCCACGTACATCTTATACATTTGTAGTCAGGCAATAGACGATGTTGTTTTCGGTCATCAGCTGGAATGTTTTGTGCAGTTCAAAATCACTTAATTTTATTACTCAGTGATACGTTCTAGGTTAGAATGAATCAAACAACGAGGTTTACTAAGAAACTGCTCTCAGGGTATTGACCCTAACCCAGACCTATTTATTCGTTCTCGGGTTGTTAGTAGCCTGCGTCGAAGGCTGGTTAGATCTCACCGGATACGGCCTTTCGCTCTCCTCATCTGTTAAAATATATTTCGATGGATGGATGTCCTTATGATACAGGTTGTCGGAGAAAAAATTGGAAAGTATTATCACGAGTATTGGAATAGAGAATATAGGTGTTTTGCAAAGTCATCAACATGCCCCGACATGCAACAGCGTTCCTAATTTACACAATGAATAGAAATTCAATTTGAAAGTGTGTTTGGTGTATGCGTGTGGGAAAACGATAAACTTGTTTACAAGTAGGGTACAGACTGGAGCTGATCTATATGGCCGATAAGCTGCTGTGTCTTTGGTTTGTTTTGCTGGATGTGTGGATTCTGTTCAAAACGAATAGTTTACCTTACTTGCCTGCTCTTGAAGCTTTCAGACAGCTCTCTACTGATTGATGAGTTGTGTACAAAACGAACAACTGGTTTGGCAAATTTCCGCCAGCTTGTTGGCTGGCCGATATATGGCACCTCACAACCTGATGCCGCGACCATCAAACGAGTCCACCTAATGATCACCACCGCCTACTGGAATGTGGCTCTGAGCGGACGGCGCATGGAGGAAACTGTTGCGGCGCCACTGAAAAACCAACCAAACAGAGTCCCCATATCAATGCCAAATATGATATGGATTTGTTTACGTGATGGCTATGGGATTGCTCATGACGGGGAGGTGTACACCTGGCGTCTCAAAGATGACCCAGGGGAGCCAATCGTTCTCAAAGGAATTAGTGGCGCAGAGATGGAGGTAAGTCACACAGAGGGTATCGGTTAACCTGACCTCAGAATGGAATTGTGAAGCTCAGGAAATGATCACCGAAATACGAAATCTTTTCATAACCTTTCCATGGCTTTCCTTAGTGGGTGGACAGTGCTATTTTAGTGCAGTCATTTGTAAATCATCATGGGACACAGCAAAGTTCGGTTGACTCTGACGTCTTTCTAATGTATATTAAATCGAAAAGTGTGAAAGCTAAAATTCCAGACAGATGGTTATAATGACTAATTCCCCCATATTGAATAAGGTGCCAACTGAGTAAACAGCTTTACTCAGTTACCACATTTAAAGCATTCCCGAAATTGGATACAAAGACATCCATGAAATGATTTATTACTGGCCTTCTTGAAAGTCTAAATTAAGCCTGTATTCTGACGAGAAAAACAATTTACCGAGAAGTTAAATGAATTTTTACATCACTAAGTGTCAAGATATGACCAGTTCAGAGAATTAAGTCACTCCACATTACATCCTGATTGAGAAATGCCGTGCATCTTCGCTACCAGGTTTTACGACTTGATACATGGAGACACGGTGAAATAGTACTTACTCCAGCATTGCTAGATCTTCGCGATCGCACCTCCTTCTAAGTTTTCCAAGAAATCTCGCCTTGAGCTGTAGTGCAAACAGTAATGAGAGTTTATATTCGCTTAAGAATGTTCCCCAACTGATGCCATCGACTTAGACTAAATCCGGACTTACTCGCACCAGATGGCGCTCAATATGTTTAACAAGATTCGAGCCGAGTCGGACCTGGAACTCTTGGCCCTTCAACCGACATCATCTTTCTAAAAGATACAAATGCAGGTCTGATTAAGAAGAATTTTTGTAATCTTCAGTACAAGCCGCGACTTGGTATATTTTTCGTATGACTCAATTTCTGTGTAGGTAAGTCCAAACTACTGCTTTGGTCGCTTTTGAGTAAAAGCATAAACGGGTAAATCTGTCCGTATCGAAAAATATGCGACGACACGTGTTATCACAGTACCTGTCGGTTTTTGTCGGGAGTAAGTGAACTAAACTTGTGGTACCTGAAACAATTTCGGGCTTGCCGAAAAGGACCTGTGATAGTTCGGGGTTTACGCCGCTTATCCCCGCGTATCTTGTGTCAAACTTGCGGAACAGTATTCTTTCTGGATTAGCACAACTACACAAAACGTTTTGCTTGCTTTTACAGGAATTTGAAGAGAAATTTGTGGAATCCATTAAGAAGGTGAAGACACCGATTAAACTGCACGAATTCGACCTAGACAACAATAAGATCAGCGAGAAAACCCCCCTAAATGCTGAAAAGCTACGTACATCCAAACAGCTGTTCAAGGAGTCGTTTGAACAAAATGCACGGGATGATACACTGAACAATCAAGATTCCGCCATGCCGAACATTCCCGAGTCTTACTTCAGTTATGTGAAAAAGCACGCAGAATATCATCGCATCCCCATCCCAATGTATGGGTTTCCGCTGCCAGCGGTGAGAATTTCTAATTATTCGATTACTAAAGCATTTCGTAAGTCAGAATATAATGACAGCGGTCATAATATGGTCGTTTTTGACTACGAAGATGTCATTCTCGTGTGACGGTGATGCTACTGATTGGGGGCATGCGAGTAGCGTGTTTTTCGTAAATTTGCTCCGCGTCTCTTGAAGAGTGAGATCTAGAAAAATATTCACATTAAATACTTTTTTTTCTTCAATAGGTAAATATAACCTCACACCTAGGTAAATTCAAACACCATCTTTTCTAAATCAAAGAAGTTGACAAAGTGGAAGACTATTCTTCAAGAGCGCAAGCCACTCGTTGTCCGAAGAAATTTGTGTCTCGAATCGCCTCCACGTTTGAGCTGAATGGATGTAAAGAATCTCATCAGCATCCCCGGTGAATAGCTCTTTACGTCTTTCAGCAGGGCGTGCAAATGACAGTCAACACTACTGGTTTAACGGTATTACTACTGCTGGGGGCATGCGAGTAGTATGTTTTCTCGTAAATCCGCTTTGCATCTCTTGAAAAGTGAGATCTATTGCGGAACTTGTGGAGTCGCATTTGCTTGCGTTTGAGCGACAGTCAATGAATATCCAGGAAAGTTCAGGAAGACGCGTTCAAGAAAATGGATATCCAGTTTTTGATAACAAGACGCATATGAGAGTTTGCTTCCCTGTCCAATACTCTGTGATTGGTCAGTTGGCATTTTCTAATAACTCTGAAATAGATTGTGAATTAGATTTGCAACACTGTGTAGGCTTTTGCCATCTTTCCAGGATGAAACTCAGGGCCAGATACTGTTCAGAGTACACAACCTCCTTAAAAGAACGACCGTGTCGGTTATGGAGAACCAGTATAGCCAAAAGTTTCAATGGAATAGGAAGGATTTTACTGCTGACAACCAGCCCCCGCGAAAAAATGTCCATGGTCCGGGGCAAATATTATGGAGTTTTTTCACTTGCAAAAGGTGCTTGTCTACTTCGGAAATGTTCCATCGAGGTTTAGCTATTTAAAAATCTTTTCAAAACGGGTCATCGGGCTGTGTCAACGGTCGAAGCATTGTTCTTCACGAACAAGTGTGGTACATGAAGTGTCATAAATCGCCTTAAAACCTCCTTCCTTCGCACAAGTCTTGAGCATGCTTACGATCCAAAACCACTATTGTGTCCTAGTTTCATGCTTACCTGTATACACAGTTACTTATTTACCGCCCTGTAGATGAAGTCCGAGTTAGTTGCTTGCTACTGGAGCTGTCAAAAGGAAGAAGGCCTTTGCTGTGGAGTTATTTACTAGAAAACACCAGCTGAACAGTTACTGACTATTGGACAGGAAACCAAAACTCCCATATGCATCTTATTTGCAAAAACTGAATATATGTACTCTTCTTGAGCGCGTCCTCCTGAACTTTCTTGTATATTCATTGACTAAAACTCAAATTCTACAAAGCGATTCCATAAATCCCGTAATAGATCCCACTTTCCAGTAGACGCAAAGCTGAGTTAGGAGAAAACATATTACTCGAATGCCTCATCAGTAGTATCCACCGTTACACTGACGAACGTCAGTAGCGTTCGCCCCCTCAAAAGAACGTAAACTTAATTCAGCATGACGTACTGCACACATCTATGTACTTGACTTTGTAATTAAGGCGTTGTTTCTTATCGCCTCAACAGTGAAGAAAACCATCTGTTTATTTTACTCTGATCCCAGTCGAACATAGATCATTTTTACCAGTTTATGCTAAAACATAGTCCTGTGCCTTTGTGCCTGCATGTTTTTACTTCCGTCCATCTTTACTTCTTCAACTTCTGCGATCAGCATCAAAGCCGACTGGACATATTGTACGAATTCAGAGGTTCTTATATCATTACCCATCGCAGAGCCCTTAGGCTTTCCACAAAGTTTTTCGGCTTTATACGACGTCTAAGGAAGTGTTTAATTCAATAACCAGCGAGCATTTCCCCGACCACACTGGGTCGTTTTGCAGCCCAAACTTGGAGCATTTAGTGGGAAATACCCGCACAGAGTATCGATTCTCTGGTAGCTTCAAAGTGCGGATTTTTAGGCTAGATAACGCGTTTTATACAATATTAAGCGCAACCCGCAAGTGTATGGAAATCAGCCTACTATTTCAACGATCTTTCAGGTTCTTGATCACGGCGCGTGAATTTTTGACAGTGGCACGTAACCCATTACCTACAGACTATTCACGAAGATCGGTTTTTATTTTCACAAAAGTACAACATCAGAAATATCGAAAGTTAGTTTGTGATCTATCTGACTTTAACGTGTTTTGAGAAAAATATATTTGCACTTCCCTTGTGCTATTTTAAACGAATCATTCACCGCAGAATTATCTTTCCTTATCAAAAGATGTTTGACCAAATTTTGCGCATCGTGGTCAACAATGCACGAGGCCTATTCACAAGCGCTATAACCGCACAGTCTTTGGTCAACGCATCTGCTGGAATGGGCAGAAGGCACGTGACTATCAGACGGCCAAGTGCGGCCAACATCAGTCAGACTGACTGGAGCTTGCCAAACGCGAATGAGGCGAAAATCGATCGAATAGCATCGACCAACTTAATTTTTTTTTGCGAAAATGGGCGGGAACGAACAAGTTTGGCTATGACGATTGCTGGATTGGTCTACTGTCATTTGTTTGGGTTTGCATTCGGTTATCGTGTTGAGGAAGAAGAACGTGTCTCCCTACGAGGGGCCAAATATACCAAAGGAGAATTTCAGGTGAGAATGGTTCATCTCCTGACATTTTGACGCTGTGATATATGTATTTTTTAAAAATCTTTTTCAGCTACTGACTAAAATTCGTCTACAGTTTAACTGAATCTCAAATAGTATCATGCGTCTTATTCAATTTCCAACAGAGGACCCGGTGTGCGCGTTGGAGTGAGGTTCCAATTTTCATGAGTTGACTCAGAACAACCTGTAGGTCTGTCCTACCAACTGAGAAAGGCTACGACAGGTCTGCAGAACAGGCGTTATGCCATTTTAATTAACTCGACCTCGGGGACGTTCGCTACCAGCAGACACAAATACCTACCTAGGCTACAGAGTCCTAATTTCATTGCAGTTATCCAGTGCCTACGTGGACAGAACAGATAAACTCTCAAGGCCAGACCAAGGGATTACATGCTTTTTTCAATGTGCTGCTTAGATTACCGAATTGCTACTACTTCTACTACTACAGTGATCCATGGACAAAAGTCTTCTACCACCTACCGTCAAAGCGACCCTTTGCCATTCCGAATAATTTGTTTCTGAGAAAAGCGTTGAGTTGTGAAAAGAAATAAGCATCGTTATTCTTTCGCCATTAACAGCCTGAGTTGATTTTGGTCCATCAGCTACCGCATTACTATGCCTGCGAAAGTGACCCGTTTCTGCTTTTACTGTAGTTAATCGATCCGGAACTTCGCTCAAAATGGAACTTATTTAACACTTAACTAGACTTGGAGTTTGATTAGTCGACAATGAAGAAGGATGTTGGCTTCGGTATCAAGACCCACTAAGGAGTGGAAGGCAAATTAGTCATTGCACACGTGGGTTTATTCAAAGACTGCTTAACTCAGCTAACTTTCGAGTAGCTTTCGAGAAAGGAAAAACGTTAAGCTCAGTTTTGTTGTAGTTCAAAGATCTCCTCACGGTTGAAAGGACTATGTACTGTGAGTGTTAAATTAACTGCAACGATTGCACAATGGTTTACATAGGACAAACTGTTAGGGCACCGCACACCATAATTGGTGAGCATAAAAAAGGATAAACAAACCACCAAGGGATGCGAAAGAATACCAAACGCTGGTCAAAGACTCAATGATGCCGGAGAATATAGAAGTTTTAGGACGAGGACTGCGATTCCTACCACAGCGGCTGATAGCCGAGGCGGTGAAAATTACTAAGCATCAGAGCGTGAATGAGATCGAGGGTGTAAAGCTGGCGAGCGTGTGGAAAGCGGTCTTAGATAAGCCGAGTTGACTTTGTGGTTGTCAATTCACGTAGAATCATTAGCAAGAACAGGGGCGGGGGTGGAAAACTCAACCCGAGCAAAGTTCACAGAAACTCTCTTACACAACTATCGTACCACCAGCTCGTCCATAGAGACGGACAGAAAGTGCGAACGACGTTGCAGAGTGGTCATCAGGTGAACCAAACCAGTAGAACTAACACTAGGCTGGACGCAAATCCGTGTAGGCCTGACACTTGGTCACGCACTCTAACACGAAATTCCTCTGCCGAGGCCTAACAGAAATTTAGCTCGACTTAGCTGGTTGGTTATCCTTCCGCCTTAAATGTCGACCAATTTCAAATCTCAAACCTGACGAAGCTTTTATATCAAAAGCGAAACGCGGCCCAACAATACAGCTACCGATTGTTACCAAACACTTTCGAAAAAGGTATGAGCACCTATTTTCTACATAGGTTACAGTCTCGAAATGCAGGATAATCAGAATGGAGCACTGAAATGGCCTACTGGGAACAAAAGCTCTTCTCAGGTGGTTCTGGCTGTTGAACGCAAAGTAAATACTGTGTAAATGCCTCATAAAAGACTCCTTGCTCACTGCAACCAGATGAAATTTGTTTTGTGCACAAGTTAGGACAAATCGGAATTTTTCGGGGTGTATTTCCAATAATGCTGGAAGTTAGTTGGTATAATCGGTGGCTACACTTCTATATTAATCCCGCTTACTTGTCAGCCTATCTGTCAATTTGTCTGTCCTCTGGTTACCAGTTGGTTTTTAGGACCGAAAAACTTCAAAACCCTAAGATCATTATAAATAATTGTATCTAACATCCTCAAGATTGCACTCTGATGTGGTGGAGTAGATATCTTAATTTGCTTTGAAACGCCTTCAAATTATATCGGACGTTTCGGGGCACCGAATCGAGTGTACAAATGTTTTTGTTTCAATTTTCAGGTCATCCAAACTCTGATAAGACGTATTCCGAACGGAAATCAAGTGAAACGCGAAGTGGACTTTGTCCTTGACAAATGCTTTGATTCCATGTCTATGATGCATTTTCACATTCGGGAGGAAATCTACTTCACTTATGCAAAGGTAGTGTACCAGATAGTATCAATTCACACCCATGGTTACACGTGCTCTGTTATCTTGATTTTGCCGCAGCTGAGATCAATAAAACCGAACTTAGTTTCACCAGCCCATCAACATGTTGTGAAGCTTAACTGTTACCATTGTTATTATCCACAGCACTGGTCTCAAAGGGTGTCTGTCAATTTCCAAGCTGATAGGTATTCCTCATAACATTGAGATAGTACACTCTGCTGATGGATATTATCTCCGAATATGCGTCTAAAGAAAATGTTTCCTCTAAGTCATTGGAAGATGGCTCTAGTCAGGTTATTTGCCTTCTAAAAATAGCATATAATTCCCAAAACTGGCCATATTCTTTCCATTTCTATCCGATCACAGTTTAGAGATGAAAATGATCCCGCAAAGAAGGAAAAACTGAAACATCGTAGTCTTGCCTATTTGGAAGAATACTTCTTTCTGATACTATTCAACCTCTATTTACACGACTGCCAGTCCTCCCACTGGAAGAATCCGTTTGATGTTTGGATGGAAAAGGTTTGTTTCCACGTTTTCTTGTCATGGGCTTATTCTTTCTTTGATTTTCACAACTTTTCACTCCAGTCCGAGAACCCTTGTTCCATCTGGGCATCTGAGCTTGCATTATCACTCATAATCCCTCGGCGTTACCTGTGCATTTATGATGAATAAAGAATGCAGAAGCTAAAAGACAGCCTCCAGGTTTAAAGCATGGTTAAGCGCGGGTGGTCACGGGCATCGACTTTATGATGTCTGACCTTGAAGGTCAGAGTCAGGTGATCGATACCGCTACAATGTGAAGCGGTATCTGCCCATTAACCATGGACAAGACATTCACCGCCAGTTCCTAGACAGCCAATGGACTGATATGACGCGTCTCTTGTTTGAACCACGAATTATTCTCAGAAATTCGTAGGCGAATTGCGACCCGTGTTATCAGCTTATTATCATTTATTTTTGAAGAGCATGCCCCGCCATTGACAGCCAATGGACTGATATGACGCGTCTCTTGTTTGAACCACGAATTATTCTCAGAAATTCGTAGGCGAATTGCGACCCGACCCGTCAGCTTATTATCATTTATTTTTGAAGAGCATGGTCACAAACATAAAAAGTGAATGCAAGCGATGAATGCGAAAGAGTAACAGGAGAATATGGGAGAAAAGAGAGGAACGTCTCATTCGAAATCATGCCAAGGACAGTGCCAGTCTGATGAGGTGAATCCCAAAGTATGTAAAGATTTTGGTGAATGCTCTTCAAGGCGCAGTATGCGCTAGCAAAGTCAAGACTCGCACATCAGGCAAAAGTGACCGTCATACTGGGTCTGGTGTGAGATTAAATGGCAAAAATGTACCTTCAACGCCATGTGCCACGCATAAAAGTGTCATAAGTACGCAGGGAGCCCACAATGGCAAGCAAACACAAGTCACTGACTGCGACCTTAGGAAGTCCCAGTCCAATAACAGCCTTAGCGGATTGAGGAAAGCAGATCCCTCGATAAGAGATGATCATCGGTTGGTGAACCAAAAAGTCGATATCACAACC
>NW_008751921.1:529608-531607 GCF_000715545.1 Opisthorchis viverrini | reverse complement strand
AAATGGGTTCGACTGAGACTGCTGTTGCCCGATTTTCCTGTCCCCACAAATAACCATCACTTTAGTCTTTCGGGCGTTTATTTTCATGCCGGCTCTTCCCAACTCGACCGCAGCAGCTTCAAGCTTCTCTTTAAGGCGTGCTTGACTTTCTGCACACACGACCCAGTCGTCAGCGAAAGCAAAACCATCTACTAAGGTGTCGTGGAACTGGTATCCCAGTTGCGGCATCGACAATCCAAGAACCTTATCCATTGTCATAATGAATAATAATGGGGAGAGTGGATCTCCTTGCCTCACACCTCTGTGGCAGTGAACCTCGGAACTGGGGAAAACTGCTACAGCATTCTCATAGGACTGTGCGATGTATCGAATTAGAGGTGACGGAGCTCCAAACGCCTTGGCAGATCTGACGATTGTGTCATGCGAAACCGAATCGAACGCTTTCGAGATATCGACAAACGCCAAGCTGAGGTTAGAAGCAGTCGCTGAAGAGTGACGAAGCAGGGCATGCAACAGCGATGTGGCTTCCAAACAGCCGTCTCGATGCAGAAGTGCAAACTGAAGAGAGGGCAGTTGCAATCTACGACACCAGCGATCAGCAAGCACCTTATGGAAGCAACGGACAAGAATGGATGACACGGAGATCGGTCTCAGTTGATCAGGTGAAGTTGGATGTGGGACCTTCGGAACTAGCGTAATACGGGCTCTACACAGATGTGGGGGACAACCCCCAGATAACAAAAATAAGTTGAAATACCCAGCGAGCACATTAGCATTGAACCGGCGGAGCGGAAACATTGTCTAATCAAGCTCGTCAACCTGCTCATTTCAGTACTGGCAGTGAAAGAAAAACTACCTTTGAGCGTGGAGAGCCGTTTGCTCTCAAACACGAATAAGCGGCTATGAGCTATCTGACGTGAAACCAAAATCGTCATTTGCGCAATGGCTTTGAAGAGTTCAGCATCCTCAAACGTCATTTTGAACTATTATCGATGCTGAACAATAGTAAAGAAACGTTGCAAACAGGTCCGACAGTTTTTGTACCAACACTGAGTCAGATGCCTGGGTGCGTTCAAACCAATGGACCAGGTACTGCTCTGATGTTTCATCCTTAGTGTGCGCCGGCATAGTAGTAATAGAAAACACAGTGTCGGAAATAATTTTTTTTCAAAAAAATATGGCCATCAAAACATCAACTAGGTTGAACAAAGCCACCAATACTTTGAGCACCACCTGTGAAACCTCAAATTACAGCATCAAATGTGGTGTTCCGTTGATATTGTTGAAAATTCTGTGGGATTTTTCCCAGTCCGATGAGCACTGGTGGGACTATTGCCGGTTGTATCAATAGATGACATCTGCGGAACCGATTCTTTCATGAGAAACAATTGCAATGTGTCTCGGATACTAATTGGATTGAACGAACCTCTCTTCAAGTTGGTCTTCATTTACCAAGCGCTTTCCCAGTATATGATGCATTAGTTTCAGATATCTACATATATACGCTTGTGAGTAGCTGTGGTGATTCACCTGAGTTTCGCTTGAGCCGATGCCATCTTTAGTGACATAGAAGGAAATAGTCAAAATGGTGATCACTGAAGTTCTGCGGCAAACATAGGACACCATTCATCATCATCATCGGCAGCATGACATCAGTGTTCAACAACGATGCTTCACTGCCATACAACCATGATTTGTTTGAAAGCCTTGTTGTAAAGAAAAGAGCAATAGTGGACAGGGAAGGGACTTAGTGCTACCTTACCACAATGATTCCGAGGTGCCTATACCTCCAGACATTCACTCAGGCGATCTGGATAGAAAATGACAACAAGAACACCACAGACATCGGTTGGAAGCCATATCTCGTGGTGTCTCGAACCAGGCAAAGTGAGGATCACGCGGTCCCATCATGGAAGGAGAGTAGCACCGACAGCACCCAAGCGTTTCGTGATCTCCTTCATACTCTTCTACCAAGTCAAGGGTTGGCCACCTCTCTGTT
>NW_008751921.1:506297-529599 GCF_000715545.1 Opisthorchis viverrini | reverse complement strand
TGGGCATGGAAAACAGCACTTCTCTTCGGCAACGATGGTTCGGCATACGGAACACATGTCCTAACCAACACAGCTCCTGATACTAGACACATTGGTAGAGGGATGGGATGGAATTTGGTTCACCAGTAATTTGAATTAAAACGGGAATTTGACGTGAGACTTTCAGGAAGCGGAAAACAAGTGAGAGGATGTTGGACTTCCACGAGAATTCCTCGCATTGGATAAACGACGGATTTCGAGCGCTTTGTATCAGGGCCTCAATAAATCATCTACAACGCTTCTTGATGAACGTCTCATTGATGAAAAGCAGATGAGGTGAACTTCTTTGTTTTGGAATCCTAGAATTTGGCACTTTGTGTATTCGCTGGTATGCTTGACTCACGTGACCTGAATTCAGCAGGTTATTTTGTTCGGTTCATTCTGTTCACGAGACAAAACAGAGGCCATGTCCGGATGGAGTAAGAAGTGAGGTCCATTATTTGGCTTTGTTTAAACGTCTTATAATTCCAATTATTCAAGGAAATCCTTACCAGTATTAATGATTTTAATATCCGAGTGTACATATCTGGGTGAGAGTATAGATCACGGACGATGGTGATAAGATAATTTTGGATTCTTCTTAGTGCACTTCAAACATTCGATGACAGAGGATGATAATAACTGTTGCACAACTAATTGAAGTTAGCAATCAGGATAAAATTCAAATGAAGATAACTGCATAACGTTTGCACAGCAGGAATGCAGTTCAGTGACAGTTCGACAGGCAGTCGTAGACCATGCGTTACCCAAGACAGTGAAGCGGGCATCTAGCCGTAGGCAGCTGCGGGATTTTTAGAATCAGCGCTCACAGCGCTTGTATACGGACTCACCAGGAGTGCATATCCTTGCTCGTACCGGGATTTGATATTCGGAAATCTGACATTCTAAGTGAATGTTCCACTACTAACACTTCGCTGAATCTGCCTTGTTTATCCCGTCTGAACAGGCGAACACACGTGAGTGGTATAACCGGCTTGTTCAGCGTTTGGAAATGCGACCTCGTAACCAATTAGGTTATTAAGATCGACTGACCCAACCGTCAGGAAGTCGCGATGATGGAGGTAGGGATATTGGAGATATATTGAGCGAGTTCGATCAGCTGTAGGTAGTTGTGATATTCGACTACTGTGTTCACATTAACCTCGTTTGAATAGTCTCGTCCAGTGGTTCTGAGTCAATAGTCGGATTCAGCCACAGGACACGACAGGATGGTGAGATAACCTAAAGGTCCCGTCCTACCAGAATGTGGCTTTTTGTTTTCCATCATTTTAGACGAATTAATTTCTAATCCTTCTATTTTTAGAGGGTGTGGGTTGCACTAAAACCGAGCACGGTAATCTACTGAAGATATCAAAACAGAGTAATGGCCACTGTAATGAAAAGGTACCGCACAAAATATCATCTGGACACGCAATAAAAGCGTCACAAAAGTTTTTCAAGTGATGTCCAGGATACAACGTTATCCAATTTTTTCGTCTCCATCTTCCATTCGTTCTTACTTCAGTTATTTCAAGTCAAGTTCCCGTAAATTCTTATGCCGCCCGCTATCCGGGGACCCACAGTCGTTTAATCCAGTTTCATTCGTCTCGGCTTCCCAAAGGAAAACTTGCTTGGTTGTAGCATATGGATGCATGTGGGGTTTTGCGGAAGGTGTATTGTGCAGTTTCACATCACTCTCGTTTTGGACAACCATTGCAGGGCCATTGGATATGCACTGCTGATGAGCTCCAACAAGAACGAAACCCGAGTCCAGCGCTTTCCCCCCTTCGGTGTGGATTCACATGAATAATTGCGCCAGGACAGGGGGACGACTGTTCAAAACGAGAGTGCTTTGAAACTGAACTATAGTATTTTATTTTGTCTGTTTTTTCAACTCTTCAGGGCATACATCTTTCATAGAAGTGTAGAATTTGTCAATACCTAGCAGTTTTGTAACTTGATGGCTGACCAAGTGCATCCATTGATGAACTTGCTGAGAAGCAGTCTACAAAATTTCAACCGAGAACACTAGTAAACACGCGACATCAATGCCCACAGTAGACGGCAAATCTACCTAACTGATAAAGAAAACCTTTTTTGAAGACATGTATATTTCGTTTCAATAATAGTACCAAACTTCCCTTGTTTGCAGATCACTGAACGCTGCAATTATATGGAGTTGCTCAACGAACTTGGATTTCCCGAGTTTGAGACCCCAGATCATCTTCGACGTCTAAGGGAGCGCTGGAGACCGCGTATCGATGCAAACTCTTCGTTCATGGGCATAGTGTGAAACTTGTTTTCTTAGAACCAAATTCACATGTTATACACTTCAATTAAATGGATAATGCAAAATATGTTAGTGGGCATCCAAAGCCTGTGTCACTTTTTACGTGGAGCACACTATGAGACTGATTTGTTTCATATAACCAGCTGTAATGTTGTAGCTAATTATCCAGAAAATGTTTTCTTTCATCTTTCACGCAGAGACGTTGTTTGTCGGTATAAACTGTGGTGAACTAGTGTTGCTCCATAATCTCTAGGGCTATGGAGCATATCTGCTCGAAATAGCGGCATATTTGGTGGGCCAACACTGGATAATAGAGCTGTGAAACCGAGTTGTTTTGTCTTTTAGATCAGTAGGCCCCTGTATCAGTTGCCTCAAGGGTTTCGGGCTTGGAGCGCATGAATATTGGGGAAGTAGAAACATTTACTTTTCGGAACTTCCAAAAAATAAAAGGATATGGTGGTCGTTGGTTTGTTCGCTGAGCTGGGCAATTTGATTGCAAACGTTTCATCACCAATCGAGGTGACATCATCAGTGCGTTATTGTGGAGCGTAGTAGTGCGCAGCGCTACGCATCATTGATGAGCTGCTGGATGACGTGCGAATTCTGCAACCGTCGAAGCTACTCACAAGTAGTCTGCCGACTGAATCGTATATAGTCTAAGATGACCAAGAAGCAGCTACCATTTCCAAAGCGGACACCAAAATCACTGTTTGGAGACAACCACTATGCTGAACACCGCTCATTTTCTGGACAGATTTCACAAGGTTGTTCATTGTTTGAGAGAGGCTTGTGTGGTGTTAACACAAGGAATAGGACCAGAATTCTTCACAGCTTCAATCACAACGAAGCATACAGCTAAATGCATAAAACAGGGTTAAGGTTTTGCGATCGGTAAAACCTGTCTTCATTTCAGCCGTGGTCAACTTGAAGGCAAGTCACACAAGCTGAACAGATACGAAACGAAGTCCTATTCAGAATGGCATCATGTGATGAAACTAGTAGGTGATGAAGTTCAAAACTACGCAAGAAATTTAGTTAGAAATGTACGTTTGTCATGATGGAGACCGTTCAAGGGGTTACTAGAAACGCCTAGAAAACCACCTCATGAGCAGTTACTTGTATCAGAATACACTGCGATATCTGAAATGTTATACCTACCTTTGTGCAACACATTCAATTGAACAGAGTGATACAGCTGGGATTCAGGTTAGTCTGATGTGATAACCAAATTGATGTGTAAATGTGTGTACTTGAGGAATAACTTTGTGAGTAGTGCATTGTATCTGCAAGGAAAGGCTTCTTCTAGCAATGCAAAGCGGATGATAAAAACGCTGGATATCTAAGTTCATATTAACTTTCGGATGGCCTAGAGACGTTGGTATTCCTGTTAACGCCTGTTGCACGAAGGTGCAACAATTAACATTGTTTAAATATCCCCATGGTTTGAAACAGAACACAGTGACGAACATTAATGTTTTCGGGATCTCGTCATCAGTTCAGTACATATCTAATGGTTGAAATAGGAGCGAAAATGAAATACGCTGTGAAGATCGGTTATTGAAATGCAAAACGTGGAGGCACGAACGATTGGTTGTCTGCGTTCCTCCCATGTCGCATTCAGTTGGATGCTGTGAAACAGTGAAGAGGGCTGTTGAGTGACTTGGCCGGTTGATTCGTGTCACACGACCAAGGCAGATTCGGCGTTCGTACGAAACGTTTTGCAGGCGTGTAGCGATTGCCTCGGCTGTAGTCAAGCAACGCCATTGAATAGATACTGGCAGTCCATTTGGCACACGGTAAATGATTTGAAATGACTCATTTGGCATGACCACGTGTCCGGTGTCAATTAGGTGGGATGCAAGTGAGCTCCTGGCTGAACTGTTGAGGTTAGCGATATTCCGGTAAGAGAGGTGCTCGCGTATTCTCCTAACATTCTGTCAAAGGTTTAGTCCAGTGGATGAAGGGGATGACTTTAGCTGATCTATATGGGTGCACGTATCTTGTTAGCGATCACCTCGTCCACTGACTTATGCTGGGTGTTGATTTGACTATCAGCCAGTGTACATGGTGTGGTTGGTGAAAACCAACCGACTTACTACAAAGCTGGTGGCTACATTTGTAGTTTGGGCACCAAGTCAGAGTAGATGATATTCTTGAATTCTGTGGTGAAGTTACACAGTACAGTACTCTTGAGTTGTCTTGTGTCACGCAGCAATAAAATTAAGGTACTTTTATATTCCTGCGGCAGTATGGCTGACTACACAGAAATAGCTTTCAGCGGCATTCAACCTTAAGCAAGCCCATTATTCTGAAGGATATCTTTGTTCATTTGTACTTGGATATGGGGCGTCAGATAATCGGTATTGGCGCAGAAAACAGGGTTGTAGTAAACTCGTAATAAGGAAGAACTAACCACGAGTCTCGTTCTAAAAATGTCCGCTGCGGTACAGCATGAATACGAACTTAAGACCGGTAATAACAAACTGTGGCAACTCGTAGGTCCGTGGGAATGCATTCGATATGGTAGTCTCTGCGTGACAACCCATGCAGTATGTCTGTACTCTAAAGGGACAAAGAGAATAGACGAAACTGTATATGGGGGTAGCCCAAGGTGGAAAAGGTCCGCGAGGTTAGGTAGACTATTTGGGGTAAACAAAGGAACAGTCGCAAATGGACACCAGTATACCGAGCGCACTATCACAAATGCACGCTTACAGTCTCACTTATCATACAAGAAATGGATTATGGCCAGAGGACGAAAGAGAAAAGGTTCGGCAGGGAATCGCATACAGATGAAAACAGTCTTGTATATGTTTTGGATATAACGGTCTTGGATAGGTGCTAGTGAGGACGAATTGATCACCTTGTTCGAGGTCAGGTCGTGGGGGCCTTGAGTCCGCCCTAACTGTTCACGTTCAATCACAGGCAAGGCGGAGTTTCCCTTCAAGTCACATCGGGAACAAGCTTAAAAATCTATCACACATAGTTAGACCTGGTAGAGATGAGTGCGAGACATACACTGGAACTTAACCGTCCGTTGTGTAAATTGAGGGCCGACGGTGGTGCTGCATAAAAAAGGAGGAAAAGAAACAACGGCGGGACTACAGGCATGAGTACCTAGCGTTAGAATGAGATAACGTAAAGTTTGGACATGTTGATTTAAATACGATATCAAAAGCGCCATATTTTTTGCCCAATCCTCCTTTACTGTTCGGCCACGGTTTCTAGAAGGAGCTAGCCACACTTGGTAGAAACCAACGTTGTCGTAGAAAAGACCACGTATCCAAGCCCTTTACAGCATGGCCCCCAGCTAAGCTGATACATCCCCAATTGTTCTCGACTGCAGGAATGGGGTTACGTGACTAACAGCTCTTCTTCCAAAGGTAGTTTCTGTGAGCTCTCAACATGGTTTGGTCAACAGCAGGGTTCCTTTTCACAAACAATCTAGCTTTGGAATAGTTTGTATCTGATTTATCGGATTTTGTACTACCTTTTACACACACATACATGTGAACTTGCCAGACTACGCATGCGACTGCTGTCCAGCATGATATAAGTTTGCGACAACAGATAATAGGCGTTGTCCGTCATCTTTGTTCCTAAAAATAATTCCGTGGATACATTTGTTTGCCATTGGGAGGTTCGATGCTATCAGATGTCTTGTTGAAGCCTAATAGATTCAAACCGGCGACATATCCCTAAACCAGATCAGGGCCTGACACCACTGTAAGAATCATTATGTTCATTTACAGACGGTACAAATTGTTCTGATGAGAGACAGAGCTCATCATACAACGCTCTTGCGTGTATAAACTTTGACCAAAGTGCTCTTAGCCAACCATTGCGCTTCAGTGACGCTGATAAGGTTATTGAAAGTACTGTTGCTCCAGTCAGCCAAACATGCCCCTACTAGAGATAGCTGTGTAAGTGCAAATTTCTTATGAAAAAAGCAAAGTTCCACAAAATCCTTAACGAAAGAAGTGCATGTGAAAAGTGATCTTTTATTACACTAGACAAAAGATTTCGAAGAACAAATATCTTTGAATGGTTTTGAAGTATCACCTAACTAATCTCGCGTGACAGACTTGGAGGCGATTGGCATAGAAAGGTTACAGTAACAAAATTAGTCATCATTCGCACAGACTAAGGAGCGGCCAAACACGGAAACCACACCCGAGCGACACAAAGCAAGTATTGTTTAATTTTTCATCTATGTTCGCTTGATTCCGAAGAATGAACTGCAACCCAAGTATAGGAGGTACGCAAAACAAGCCTTATTCTATAGACTCATGAGTGTGCAAATATGCTCTTTTTATTTACATTTTACCAGCAGACCATTTCCTCGATCTGTATGAGCCTGAAAGTGTGTGGCTAAATTTTTGTGAATGCCAGGATGACACGCTTAAGGGAGCTGTTTACCTAACCGTAGGAGAAATCCATCCACAAAATTTGCTTGGCTAAGCTGTCAGTCAACTAAGTCGTGAACCCAAGAGAGAGAGAGAGAGAGAGAGAGAGAGAGAGAGAGAGAGGGACGACGGCGAAATTGCGTGGCGTGCTCGCGAATCGATCTTGCTGAGCAACCATATCAAACATATATCAGGGCACTGAGATTGAAAAGAAAGAAAATTGCGCTTCAAGGGATATCCCGATCTCAAAATGGAGTCAATCTGTCCTGAAGATTTACATAGGATTCCTTCTCACTGGGAATCACTTCATGCGCAAATTTTCGCGCTATTAAGAGCCAGTAACACTCGGTTTACATCTGGACACTAGACCCTTCGCTCACGAGCGTCTCAACATATTAGTTTATAAGGGGGTTTAGGCGTTTCACATTGTTGCTTCTCCAACCTAGTACTGCTTGATATTTATATTTTCACGTGATTAGGTTCTTGAATAAGTGTTTTCAGGTCAGTTTATTGAACCATGTGCGACTTGAAATGCTTTGTGGCTCACACCCATTGCAATTGACAGAATCGGTGGGCTTGATCACGCTTCTGACGAATCGGTTCACCATTCTTCCTGCGTTGTGTTCTATCTTCCTTTTGATTTGAAAGGTTATCCTAACGCCTTCCGTTTCAAGTAGTGTTCACAATGTGCATTGCGCATTAGCCTTATTTTCTTGCGTTTGTTGTGCTTTCCCGTTTTTTAGACTGTATCCCTGTAACTTATGTTCGGTTTGTTATACAGAACCCAGTTCACACATGTCGTAGTGCAGCGTTCGATGTATCACAACAAAGTTACGCCAGAATTAGAGTTTATCTAAGCAGAACTACCATTTGCAGTGCCACAATGCACTTCTAACCAAAAACGCCACGCCTATTGATTTTACAGTAATTATGTTGTCTCAAAGAGACATTTTTAGACGCAACTTGTTTGTTTGTCCCCTCAAGACCACCATTCAGTTAGCGCACTACCAAACGCAATTTCTGCACGTCATATTGGGCGGTTATATTTTCCCCGATGAACGAAGCAGATATTTCTAAAATGCTATGCGTTTCATTAGTCACAGCTTAGGTGCAAACGCATTGATGTTTTGTAGCAGACGCCCGAATCCAGTCGTTCTTTTCCTTCTGTGAGCTTTTAATGGTTGATCATTTTCCATTAGATGTGTAGAGTAGCGTGGAATTATTGTTGGGAACGAAGATAAGGAACAATGCCTGTTATCTGTTATCGCAAACTTGTATCATGTTGGACAACAAACGCATACACATTCACATGCTTGTGTGTGTAAAAGGGTAGTACAAATTCCCATAAATCAGAGACAAACTACTCCAAAGTTAGATTGTTTATGAAAAGGAACCCGTCCGTTGACCAAACCATGTTCAAAGGTCGCAGACACTGTCTTTGGAAGACGAGTTGTTAGTCACGTAACCCCATTCCTGCAGTCGAGAACAATTGGAGTTGTATCAGGCTTGCTGAGGGATATGCTGTATAGGGCTCGGATACGTGCTTTTTTCTGGGACACTAGTCACGTACCCCATTCCTGCAGTCGAGAACAATTGGAGTTGTATCAGGCTTGCTGAGGGATATGCTGTATAGGGCTCGGATACGTGCTTTTTTCTGGGACACCATTGGTTCCGACCAAGTGTGCCATAGTTTCACTTGAACTAGGTTCTTCCGAAAATCGTGGCTAAATGCCGAAGAGGGATTAAGCAAAAAATATGGCGTTTTGATTCCGTATTCAAATCAACATGTCCAGCTATGTGCCCACGTTTATAGTCACACAGTTGTTTCTGTTCGTGTTTTATACATTTATACCGTTGACCCCTAATTTACACAACGGACAGTTAAATTCCTATGTACGTCCTGCACGCATCGCTGCTGACCAACCTATGTATGAATGTATCCGCTCACAAGATCTCTGTGTTATTTCTCTTTATCTGTTTCTTTTGTGATCGCCTTTTGAATAGACGCTATCTCGCTATCTCAAAAGCGCCGTCTACTAAACCGTACGGCAAAACGAACCTTGTGAAATGTGTATAATGATAATTGGAGAACCTTTTTCAGTTCTTATTTTAGGGTGTGACATGATGTGCGGACGTTTGAGCAGTCTAAAACATACGGTGATCAATAACACCAATAACACACCCACGCCATAACAACGTGCCACACGGAATCACTAGCTTCATACCATTTTTCTGTTAATGATCACCCCTTTTGTAGGTAGCTTGCACACAAACAACTGACAAAAGCAAATGGTACGTGGCCGCAAAAGTATTTCTGCCGTTGTCGGACTGAACCAGAAAAACATCACCTGAACTCCATTTATGTTGATATACCTATCGTCCATCTGATGAAACATGTGGTTTCGGAAGCACATTTTTTTGGTAACTGAAATTTTGAAAGAGGTCGCAATAGTATATGGTACCATAATTTAGCGGTGTCGCTGCCGGATATTTTTGTATATTTGATTCAGTACAAACACATCCTAGTAGTCTTCAGCTACTGGGTTAGTTTATTTGCTTAAAGCGAAATCTTTTGGGATGGCGTAAGAGGATATCATAAAAATGCAAGTGCCCAGTGGTCTCGTGTCTGATGTAAAGCGTCTAGGCATGAAACCCATTCCGCCAATGCTAAGATCGCCAGTAATATATATATATATATTCATGTATATTATGTGGAAGGAACCAGGGTGCCGCAGTTATTAAATGGTCCATTTGTTACTGTAATTAATCCAGTCACAAAACCAGTAATGGCTTAAGAAAAGACAGGATTTGTTAGTCACTATGAATTCAAATGCACTCCGTCATCATCGACGGCATAACACCGGTGTTTAATGCTGATTCTCCACTCCCATCCTAACAGGATTTACTTGAAAGCTTACTTATGGTGAAGATAAACTGGGATAAGAAACGAACTTCATGGTACACTTCTATATTCACCGCAATATGCCTAGACGTACACACACTCATTCAGGTACTCTGACTAGAAACAGACAACAAGAAGACCACTGATATCGTTTAACAGCATTGTCTTTTGGCGCTCCAAACCAGGAACGTCGGGGGATCAAGTGGTCTACATCCCAGAAGCTGAGTTGCTCCTACGGAACCCAGACTTCCCTTAATCTCTTTCATGCCTCCATGCCAGATCACAAATTTACCACCTCTGCGAATCCGCCACCTTTAATTGGGCAGGGAACACCACAATCTCTTCGGGGAACGATATCTAACATGCGTGATACACATTCTTAATACCTCATCCTCCGGTGCTAGACACATTCTTCGATTGAAGCCCACGTTGTGCAACCGGACATCCATTTTCTAGTTGTTTCGCCGTGGATTCGCCGTTAGTGACCTGCATAAGCTATGTTTCTGAAACAGCGGTCGTCGAAGACCTGAAGAACTGTTAGTTCCGCTGATCGGAGGGGTCCCATTTTACTGCCATAAAACGAAACAGTCTGTAATTCCATACATTATCCTGATATACTCGTTAGTTTAGAAGTATCGTTTTGGCACTGTGGATGTTTCAATTTAACAAACAAGTCTCCAGCTTTTGGAGACTTGTAAACTGACGTCGTCCAACATTGTCGTTTATTTTTTGAACAGCATGGTCACTGACATGAAGAGTGAATGCAAGCGATGAATACGAAAGAGATAATAGAGAGTATGATACAAGAGAGATAAACGTCTCGTTCAAAGTCATGCCACCAACAGTTACAGTCAGGCAAGATCAATCCCAACGTATTCGAGAATTTTTGGTATCGAAACACGCGTGTAAAATCCAACAACTGAAGAAAGGATAAACAATGTTGAATGCTCTTCAAGGCGCCGTAGGCGCTAGCACAGTCAAGACTCGCACACCAGGTACAAAGTGTCCGTCATACTGGGTCTGGTGTGAGATTAAATGGCAAAAATGCACATTCAACGCCATGTGCCATGCATAAAAGTGTCATAAGTATGCAGAGAGCCCACAATGACAAGCAAACACAAGTCACTGACTGCGACCTTAGGAAGTCCCAGTCCAATAACTGCCTTGGCGGTTTGAGGAAAGCAGATCCCTCGATAAGAGATGATCATCGGTTGGTGAACCGAAAAGTCGACATCACAACCGATAGTATGTAGGGCTGAGATTATGGCGAGGGAACATTCATCAGCACCATACTTATGCTTCTTCTCATTCCACATAGTCACTCCGCGCCCATCCGAGACAATGTTGACATCTATTACAGTTTTTCGACGCTCCTGAACAGCGATTGGGTCGGGTTCGATCAACGACGTCGGAGTAGATGCTCTCAACTCCTCGAAGACGATGTATTCCAGCCGATGGAAACGTTTTGCGAATACCCTTGCAACCCACTTTTGACGAGCACATCTGGCGTCATGCGTGATGCAGCAGGACTGCAAAATATACACCAGACTCTCCGGTTGGCCACAGTTTCCACACCATAGGGTCGTCTGTCCACCATGATCACGCCGAGCGCTTCTAACTATTTCTTGCATTGGAGCTGGATATCGCGGATAAATATCCGACGAAACACTCGTTCTGGAAATACAGGTTATGCAAGAGCCGTCTCGATGCAGAAGTGCAAACTGAAGTGAGGACAGTTGCAATCTACGGTTCCAGCGATCAGCAAGCACCTTATGGGAGCAACGAACAAGAATGGATGACACGGAGATCAGTCTCAGTTGGTCTGGTGAAGTCGGATGTGGGACCCTCGGAACTAGAGTAATACGAGCTAGACACGGATGTGGGGAACAACCCCTGGATAATAACAGTAGGTTGAAGTACTCAGCGAGCACGTTAGCATTGAACCGGCGGAGCATCCTGGGTGTGAGCTTGTCCAGGCCTGGGGACGAATTCCCCATTAAACGGATCGTACGGCCAACTTCCTCTCCTGTAATTGGCTCGAACAAGCTCCAGTCGGATGGTACTACCATGCGACTTGGTCGGCTATCCGCGTGTTTTGGAGCTGAGAGCACTTGTTTCCAATACTGTTCGGCGTCCATAGGTAGGCCGCAGTTTCCTTTGTATAAATCCTTCCATGACCCATCGAGTACAGCAGACGCTGCATCTTTCCGTCTTTGGTGGTATAGAGTCTGGATGGCGGCGTAGTTGGCTCGGCGGATCTGCTTTCGGCTGACCGGGATCCGATGGGCTAACTGGCGGCGACGTCGGGAAACAGTTTTCCAGGTGTGTGGAAATGTCCTGGAGGCGTGGAGGTCCAGAAGCGACAGGACTTGCTCCGGTGTCATGATGCCAGACTGCAACCCTCGGGCAAATGCCAGAAGGTCAACACTAGCGAGCGAACGGTCAGCATGGGATTCCAAGAGTGACACGGTGCAATCCACGGTTTGTTTAAACCAGACGCTGTAGTCACCGGCTTCTGATGAGTAGGCCGTCGTCTGACCGATAATGAACAGCTCGTTTGCGTGCTACAAGTTGGATATAAATTGTTAGGCAGGCGTAAGAGCGATTGTGACTCTTGGTGGGACCAGCGGGTACCGGAATACTTCACTCGGCCAAGTTTACCTGCATTATGCTGGGTGGGTGTGCATGCCGGCGATGTTGACTTAGGCCAATCTTCGTCGGAAAAAGGCGGGAACAATCGGCGCAGGCCGATTGAGCGACCATGTTTGTACCAACACTTTCATTGTCGTGAACTCGATGGTGGGCTACCAAGCCAGCTTTCGATTTACAGCACTTGCCACATTCCTCACACGTGAACCCAACGAGTCTCTCCTATGTACTGGTTGGAAATGGTGCGGAGGCGCCAGATGATTCGTAGTATACATTGTCGAAAGCAACCAGCACATTGAAACCAAACGGGGTGGTTGGCCCTGTCTGGAGTTGCTGAACTCTTAGCTCACCCAGATTGACGTCCAAGGTACCCAGTCGGCACCATGAGGAGATAGTTCAGCTCGTTGACTACAGTTAGAGGTAATACAACTTCCGTAAATTCCACTACCTTGCGTTGCATGGTAAGTAGCGTGTTCAATGACTATTTGTCTATAAGCAGGGCTTTACACCTTATGGGTACAAGAGCATGCCAAAAATCAGGATAAATTTGGTCATTTCATCCACAAACTCGCGCCTTTTCATTCCCTCTGAACAAGTAGGGAGCACTGTCGTTTGCCTATTCCAGATCGATAGGAAATTAACTGGGTGCTATCTACATAACAGGGCTTTGATGACTTTCCAGGGTTCACCTAAGTGCCATTTTAGTCCCCAGATTAACTAGAAATAGAGAGGGTTTAGCGTCCTCCACGGACACAATTCTCTCTGCGAAAGCCTTTCGAAGAGCTCTTCATATATATGCACTTGTTCTGAAGGCTGAAAATGCAAATGTCTCGTTATGTTTGTAAACTTCCGGAGCATTATTTGTTGGACATGCCTATTAAGGAGAACAGGCTGGTCAAAGTATAGAGCACACGACTGGTACCGAAAGAGCGGACAAGGCTCCTTGTTGTTTTTCTGTACCCTTTCAGCATGTCTGCAAGCACCTCCACATAAAAGAAAACCTCGCAGCACAGGTTTCTGTTAGCATCTTTCGACTTGTCAAAATGTTTACGTCCAAAAAGCTTTACCGATGACCCGAGAGCATGTTTGAGGCAACCAAACTGTGTGAGTTTCGGTCTAGTGCGTTTTTGCAATTACCATTAGATTAAAATTGCTTCCTTAGATACCAAATGTGTGCAACATTTAGGCGTACTTCTACATGAACATTATCCCTTGCTATAATTCACTAAGTTCTCCTGTTTCCCAGTTGTCTGATGGACCCAATAAAAGGCCCAAATTTGTACTGTGTTTGTCCCGAGGCTTCTTCGGTCTATCGGTTTTCTTCGGAAGATCAAGTCTGCACTCATTCTGATTATACTTCAGTTTTGTAACTGTACAACCGCTTTATATCTATCGGAATTCGTCAGCAAAGCACATTTCATGAAACCGAATGCATTTTCGAACCTTTGACCTTCCAGCTAATAGTATGAATACTTAACCGTTCTTCCAGGAGTGCCGGTCACCAGTTCGATTAACTCTCACTTAGAGAGATGTCGGATGTCGGATGTAAAGATGCTCATTCATCAATCACGGAAACAGCATCACGTGGTCATGTTGAGATCTTGATCCCCGAGTAATGAATTCATAGCTTAACAAATACCTCCATTATGACATGAGGCTACATTTCGTCAAAAATTGTTGAAAAATGTTCGCCCGCGAATTATCGGTTTACCTGAATAGTTTTGTACATTTTCTACATCCTGGACGGCCACGTTAGATTCACTGAACAATCATTCAAGTAGACTGGGTGGGTTGAATTTATTGATTTCGCTCGTTTTCCTTATGTGAACAGGTTTAATAGTTTAACTAAAAAATAATCAAATAAGAACGTCGAACTGATAACACTTTCAACAAATTTTATTCTACCGTCTCATCTACCCGAATCTACGGAGTTGGATCGCTTGGAGTTTAATTGGCGGGAAAGCCTGCGATATTTTTGCGCCTCTTCGAGTAGAATACTGAATACTCAGTAGAATAATGAAAGTTTGCCTGCCTGTATTTGATGACACAACGTGGCTGATTTGACGTAATCTATTGGGAAAAACCTTCCTATTCCTGCACACCTTTCATTACAAAAAATCACACGTCATCCCAAGTGAGCCCCATCTTTTGAACCTGTGAAAGGGGTGGGCTAAGAGTTGGCTGGCGTCAGTCAAGCGGAACTCCAGCACAGAAACATGAACATCATTCATCGGAGTAACTTGGTGAATTACTGCCTTCTGCTTTAATTCGCATCTCAGATTGTTGAACATAAACCGGAATGAAAAACTCAAGATGTATGGACGTAATACACTACCCAATAAGATTGCTTAAAACTCTTCGACTGTCCACGACCGGTTTCGCCCTTCTGTTTCGGGGAGGTGCAGTCCTTGAGTTTCCGTCAACCTTATGTTCTACTTGAACTCAAACGGCACTGTTTTCGAAAGATATGCTCATTTGCAAATCAATTTGGTTTTCACGAGAGACTCAAATGAATCTGTCGTTTATGATATTATACAACTGAAGGTGCTGCACACAGGCCGCCTCATGTTTCAGTTGACACGATATTCGAGATATCGCAGTATATTTTCATAAAGGAAACTACTCACAAGGTTGCTGAAAACTCTTTAACAGCCCACGACCGGTTTCGCCCTTCTTGCGGCTCACTAACTGGGCACAGTCCCCAAGTTTCCGTCAACTTTATGCTTTATTTGAACCCAAATAGCACGAAATTATCTGTATACGCACATTTGCATGTCAATTTGGTTTGTAGGAGACAACTGCGACCATAAACTGCGATCATAAACTGTCATAAAATAGCGATTCAGTGGGGTCTGTCGTGAATAAGCAAGCCGACTCGCAAATAAGTGTATTTCTCGAAAAGAGTCCAATTTGGGTTCAAGTAGAACATAAGGTTGACGGGAACTCGGGAACCGCGTCTACGTGATGAGCCCCAAGAGGGGCAACCCGGTCGTGGGTTGTCGCAGGGCTTTCAGCAACCATGTGAGTCGTTTCCTCCATCATTTATGGCGTTTTTGGCAACTGAATTTGCTGAAGCAGACCGCCTCATTTTTAAGTTGCTACGATATTCGAGATATACATGCACGACTCATAACGTTGTCGAAAACTATTTGACAGCCCACAACCGGTTTCGTTCTTCTTTGGACCAAACCCAAGATGAGTTAGCGCGAAATGTTTCGTTAAAAAAACATCATGAGTCATTTATTCTTGTGGATTTCGTTTGTACGTTGAGTCCATACCACTCGAGAAATCATTAAGTCATTCGATTAAACTGAGTGCACAATTGATGCCTTTTCATGAACACATCACTCCCGAAATTCTCACAATCACGTAATTACTTTTTGAATCAATATGTCTGTGGACACTGCTCTTTGAAATGTGTGCACCACAACATTTCACCTCAGAAAGTATTTTTACGGACATTCTAAGTGAATCAGTCACACACATAAGCGGACCCTATACCAATCATTAACCATCACTAAAGTTGATTGGTTGATGGCTGGTTATATGGCCACCTCGATTTCATGCTTAGATAAAAACAAGCGGTTAAAAATAACCCTGCTCTGTATCGCTTATTTGTATACTAATGTCAGGTAAGTATCCTTTTCAAAGTAGCTAGCATTCTATATTTCAAAGCACTCGATCAGCAGCAACCACCCTGTGGACAACAAACAGGTAAATCTTTGACGAATTTCACTACAGCTAACGAGCAAATCGACACATTTTAATGGTATTCCTTTGGTTACTAATATCTTGTCAACTGAGCAATTTATCACTTGTTTGTGTGTGCTTCACACAGATACTGTATACACAAACCAAATTTACCTACCAGCCTGTAGAATAATTTTGGAACTGGTTCGTCGAAGGCGGCAGATTCTAAGTATACACATATATGTAAGGAAGCGCACCCAGTAAGGCGAGAAAAAGTATCGCTTTCCTCACATAATTCGTGCGATGGCAGATATAAGCATCATGTGCCACACTACCACGCTGATCCAAAAGCCAGCAAATCAATCAAATTTGCGCATTTTGGTGGCTTTTATATTTAGAAACTTTATTGAAATCTTAGTGGGGGCCTATACAAAACACGACTGAACAATCTAACTCATTACCTTCATCGGATGTCTGGGAACGAAGCACACGTGCTTAACTTATTGGCATTTGTCATCTGTAGACAAACAGATGCTACAAGTCAAGCCTGGAAGAGAGTTTTCAGTATGTTGAGCTTCCTCGAAAGCTCCAGTCTAAGATTGATGTGAATTAATCTAGCTTCGCGAAAATCAGTCTCTTGTGGTTGTGTAATTTGGCAACGGTGCACTCAAACCATTTGTGTTTAACCAGTCTTCTTGCTTTCTTAGTTCAAATATTCTTGTCAGTCTGCATCAGAAAGCGCCCGACTGAGTCTTGCATCCATTATGGTTCGTCAAATGTGCTATACCTCGAGGAGCATTTTCAGTGTTAGGTATATACTACTCGTGCGTACTGAATGGCAGACACCTGCGGAAGATGCGTTTATGTCAACGACCCTGGTGAGTTCATCAGTTGCATTATGTGATGGGGATGCCAACTGGTGTGAATATCGTCGTGAGTGATAAAAACAAATAGCCTGAATTCTCCACTTTGAACTTCAGCATGAAAACGTGTAGCACGCAGAAATACTGCGGTAGAGTTGTTGTGTCTTATTTTGTAGGAAAACATAAGTTGATATCATTAAGGCAAAACAAAAGTGCAATGTTAGTTTTGTCAAACCGAGCTCCGATCCTGCCATAATGTACTGCACCGAATGGGGATATGAAGCTCAAATGTGGTTGTGAGGGCGTATTTGCTCTCACGTCGTCTTGATAGAAACCCATCAATGTACAATAGGGTTACAGTCGCAAGATGAGTACCGCAGTTAAATTCTTTTTCAAGAAGAGTACATTCGCTGTATACTGGCCGGAATCTCCTGTACGCCCTCAGAGCTCTTCAATTGACAGCAAACCTAAATAGGCATGACGCGGAAGACAACCTACTGAACGTTTTGTGTATTAGATATATTCCTTGTTAAACGAAATCCATTATTATTATCCATGCATCACGAACGTATTGTGAGGTAGAGAACAATCAGAACAAGAAAATTCTTCCGTTAACTTGCAGATTTTTCTTTCATAAAAAAATTGTATTTTAGTTAACTCAGATCTAGCGTAATTTTTGTATACTTTTTGATATCGCTGGTTTTTGCCTAAAAGTGGGAAAATGGTACAATTACGACTCAGAGACACGGTGATTACGGTGATTGTGTTTCACTATTTGTTTCATTCGCTGGATCACATGACTCATTCTTGGGAATGCTCGATATCGTCTGTGTGTCGCGTCATTTATCGGTTTCCTTTTGCAACACACGGAAATCGCGTTTTCAGTCAGAAAGCTTTATACAAATATGAATTTTTCCAGTATAATAACAGAATCGAAAACGTTCACTCCCATTAAGCTGAACAAATGCGTTATTTTTGGTTTTTGAATTATGGCGCTTTTCGCAGTTGAACAGAAGTCACTACCACTCTGGTCGCATAATTAGGATCAGAAATTCATGAAAACCATCAAAACGTAGTCCGGGAAACGAAAAGCTGTCAAAGTTTGCACGAAGCTTGAATATGCACAAGTGTGAAAGCGGCTTCCCAGCCTTCTGCGCTTTCGCAAGCTGTGGAAATTGACTATAGTTCCCATTGAATGGGTGCGGCGTCGACGCCCGTGTAAGCGCGCTGTTTCTAACCATGAAGGCCACACCGTACTATTGTTTAGAATGGTTTCCAACGTCTAAGTGTTCTGTCACTTAAAAAGTACGGACATCCAAAAAAAAACGGTTGAACCACCACAAAGATCTAAGGGCATAGCAAGTACGTTTATTCATTCTTTCTGGAGGCGGTTTGCCAGATTTGAAATTTTACCAGAGCTAATGAACCAGCAAAATCATCAGTTCAATTTTGGGATCAAATACCAAGAAGCATTCTCGGAAAATTTAACACTGGTGAAACCGTTTCACATAAAGTTTGTAAAGTTTCATGTATACCTTCGAGTCTGAATTACTAATTGTAGGACGGACAAATAGTTGAACCTCTGCAGTGGAGCATGAAAAATTGTCTTTCTTTGAACTGGTGTGTAAGTTTTTACGCCACAAAAATTCCAGTAGTTTACGAAAAAAATTCTGAGAGGTTGAAAGAACAAACCATCTCCGTAAATCAGATCGATAATGTGCTTTTTTGACGAGAATCTTCATCACTTAACTTTCCGTGTGCATCCATGGCACCGCGGACAACCTGAATGAAAAGGACAGTGGAACTAGTTTTCAACAAGGATGCTTTGATAGCCGTTGGCTTGTTCACTAAGCTGGGCAATTTGATTGCAAACGTTTCATCACCAATCGAGGTGATATCATCAGTGCGTTACTGGGTAGCGTAGTGGTGCGTAGCGGTCGGTTGGTGGTTGTGCGTTGAGTAGTGTTACGTGTATGTTAATATACGTGCTGTTAGTCGGGGATGACCTTTGATCACGATTAGTTGTTCGGTCGGGCGGTTTCATTTGTTGCTCTGCCAATCGAGGGATATCATCAGTGCGTTACTGGGGAGGGTAGTTGTGCATAGAGGCGGGTTAGTGGTTAGTATTCCGACATAGCATACGCCAAACTGGCAATCCAGTTTTGCGGATTCTCGTCCAAATAAAAGCACACAATTTTGGCTCCAAGCCTGTCGGAGCATCACTAAATTAGGTGTTCAATATCACACACAAGTCATACTTATGAAACGATGTAAAACGGATTGACAGCAATTTGCAAAGAACAGTTTTGGGATTTCTTTTTGATTTTGTCTTCCTCTGCGTGTGACCTGCGTGATGTTTCGATTGTTCAGTTGTGATTGGCCAACCAACGCAACATGTAGTCGTAAGCGGCTTCGGACCATACTCCACACGCACGCAATGCAATAACTGCCATTCTCAAGTGAATACGGTGCTCAAGTATACAAGTGGCTCCCTCACATGGATCCTGTGCGTTCTGATTGCTCTTTTGGGGTAAGTCAGAAAAGGTAAAGCTAATTTTTTTGGCACGCACGAAATTACATCAAACTGAAAGATATTGATTCGGATACACATCATCTTAGTTAAGCTTTGGCCACCAGAGCGAACCACCTATTGTGTATTTACCCAGCAGTGCATAACAATGGCTAACTTCAGCTACCACTTTCCGGTGATTCTTCATGCAATCACTCAAAGAAACTAACTGAACTGAGACTCTTAATGAGGTTCGTTTTTGAGAGAAAGCCAAAGGCAAATAGGTGTCACAAGAGCTTTATTCTTTAGCAAAAAGCCTGAAACCGTAACATCACACCGTGTAAATCAATAATTTCTTTCAAGTATATATGGAAACTGTATATTGAAACTATTCGGCGGAACAATGGAAAAATTTCCGTAAGACTTTAATGGTATTATCTGTCGGCCAACATTTTTAGTTACAGGGTCTCCTTTTAGTTTATTGCCTCATAAAGGGAACCAGGATTGTTTCCTTTATGAAAATACTTTATTACGCCTCTCCCTTTGCTTATACAGTTTTGTCGTCAAAGGCTCCACGTCTTACGAACCGATAGAAAGTAACTTTACTGGTACAACGGAGTGGTTGATTTAGCCGTCGTCTTCGTTAGACGGCATACGTGGTTTAAGCCGGAGCTATATCACTCGAGCTGTATTGCGTTTCAGCTTCTTTACAAAGTACTCGCTTACACCATTTGCGCACGCGATAGGTTCGCTATCCTACGAAGAACAGGTGGTCAAATCTTTAGAGGCGTTTCTGATCACAAGATAAAAATCTCCAAGTTTAGCTGGCACAACCTAAGACTGTTCTTGCAGTTGCCCTGTATCTCTGGGTCTGTTTTGATGCCAGATAAGATGTAAGCTGTTGTCACTGGATCAAAAGCTTCTCTGTTCAAAAAAAAACCAAGATCCAATTTCAGTGTCCTTAATCTGAGGTTTCAAGAATGCACACGGAAAGTTTAAAGTTTTGAAGCAATACTTGGCACTGTGGAGCGTCAGACCAGCTGCTGCAGCAGGAACTATTGATTTCCTGAAATATGATTATCTAATTGATTACAGCAAATTTTGTGTTCAATCCATTCATTTTCCACCACACTGGCGGATTTGACTCTAACTGACGACTACTATTGAACTATTCTTGGCAACATCAGGTAGTGATGTACGGGAGGGAAGGATCTCCATTTTACTAGCTCTAGACTGCGCGAAAAAGAAACACAGTTGCAGATTAACAACTTGCTTGCCAAAATAAATGTGGTTCTATTCATCTGCCAGAATGTCGTTGAATTTGCTGAGCTAGGTTTGAAACTCCCGAGGGATAAATTATTACCACCTGCGTGGGACCTGTAATCTCAGCTGCATTGATCAACTGTAAACAAGTTATCGCCTTCGTTAGATGTAAAATCAAGTCCACTTCCCACACCATCAGACAAGTTGGATGGTACAGGAACCGTTCTGGACCTAATGCGCTCCATCTCAGTAAATTTACTGACGAACCGAAGAACGGTTCTGGTCGATGATCCTGAAGTTAGGCTTCGCGTTTGCTGCTTTTGTTGTTCAGTTACCCATGCATTATCAGGCATTTCAGAATCGCCTGACTAGCTGTCGATGTTATTTGAATTAAGACATTCAGTAAATCGCCACTTTCCTGTCCCCTTTGTACACTGATGAAAGCAAACGATTCCTAGTTAACAGGAATGAATTTGGTGTTCTTTGAAGCACCTTCTGCCAATAAATTCATTCTGCTTGAAGGCGTATCCAACGTGTGATCACCAGTGAAAATGCCATTTCTGCAAGGCAAAACATGGATTCTGTTGATCATTGTATTTGATGTACTTAAAAAAAACAGTGATGATAAGTTACTAGTTGGTTATTTTTGTCACTATTCGTTGTAAAAGTACACGTTTTTTTCGGTGATTCGATATTCAGCTTCATCGCAGTGCTAGACTGGATAGCGTAGTTACTGTCCTGGGCAAACCCCAGAGTTTGCCTTACAGTTCTTTATACCCCGAACAACTAGGCTGTGGACGTATTTCAAGGATGACAGTAGATGCTTTCCAGCAATTCATCATGATTTGCGAACTTCATTTACTGCTAGAGGCATACCACTGATGAAAGTGTGCGCAATTGGTTGATGTTAAATACTACAAGGGAACTATTCTACGTAAATAAAAATCAACGTACTAAATTTGCTGAAAATCTATGTGATCTTCAACTGAGACCCAAATGTGAGGGATTAATCATGTGAAAAATCCAAAGCAGTCAAAGTTGTCGGTAAAAATTGTACGTGAAAATTTCTATTGATTGGTTATCCTCCTTAAAAGGCTCATCTTTTTACTGGAGGTTTTGTTGCCATGAGGAAATAAGACGGTAACTCGAGAGGTAGTGGGATTTTGGCTGTTGAAATTTAACGCAGTTTCATCTCTGACTGTGGGAATCAAAAAATAATGAGAGTGACCACCACATATATTGTTTTCAATCAGATATATACCCTACCTTGATTCCGGGAGATTGAATATTTCCAAAAAACATTTGTTTATATAAAATGGGATATGATTCACAATTTTTAAGACGCTGACTTTTAGTTTCACGCGAAACATTTATCTCATATTTTCAAAAGTTGTCCCAACTTCACTATTTTTTCCACTTACAGAGGATGGCTGGGGTGTTTTATGATCCCGTTCTGTGTACACGGCTGCCAGGATGTTGTCCATGAATGTCCCCAATGTTTTCAACGGATAGGGATATACAAGCGTTTGTAAACTTTGGCCAACTCTCATTGAACGCGCGTGGAAATCCTGCTGGTTTCAGAAAAAACAAGATATATCTTTTTAATACTTAACTCTGTGTTCCTCTGCCATGTTTTGAAATGGTCCAATGATGCAGTCGGCATCGTCGTTACTTTCAAACGCAACCGATTATCTGGACTTGCCGGCATCATGCAATGTTTCCATTTTTGGTGTAGATCCACATTTCTGATTTAGTACAAACTCTTCTGCAGGGATTTTTGTTTGCGCACCACGTTGCATTCGCAGTAAATTTAATGAAGTAATATTCAAATATTTTTTATTTCCGTCCAAATAAATCTAGTGAGTAGATTGGTAAAAGAAGTTGACTTAGTTGTCCGGATTTATTCCAAAACCTAGGTTTTTACGTCTATCCATCAATGAACAAGCAAGNCAAGATGAAGGTGAAAGGAAAGTCTTTTCTGATTCAGCAGATTTAAGCGACGAAACTCTTGCGTATGAATTTTAATGTAAAACATCCGCACCGCAATTTAGGCGATAGAATATTTTGATGCATACATTTCAGGTGTTGTCCGCTGTGTCAACACCTGACAACCCTCGGTCGCTGAAAGTTCCTGAAAAAGCATTCTTAGCGTTAAACGGCCAAATCACGGTATCGCAACGTTGAAAGGATAAACAGGACTGCTTTCAATTCAGCTCAGGCTACGCACAAGTTTGGTGACGTGATTCAGTAGGTTAAGCGGAGTTTTCAGGTTGTATGTAAAGGAAGCGCACACCAAAAAAACCCTGGGAATCACTGGACAGCAGTTTCATCCTTGTTATGAATCATCAGCTGGGTGCATTCTCTGGACGTTAAAGGAGATTTGAAATCGTCAACCTTAGGCTGGTAGAGAGATAGCATGCCATCCGACCGAGGGAGGCTAGCGACAGGCGAAATTTCCCAGGTTTAACGCAATTACCTTAGTCTCCCACAGCCGTCTGTGTATCTTGAGACGAGCTTCCATTTTAAAAAGTGTGATTCTAGCCACCCCTTTTACCTAATTTGACCTGTCGATTTATCAGGTTATTTGCCCGGATGTTAACGGACATCATTAGCTGGAAGTTGGGCAGAATATATTTATCCCGTAGTCGAAGTTTGCGGATGACATGGTCGTTCAGGCTGCGAATCACCGCAATATACTACAGGTCCATAAAA
>NW_008751921.1:478743-497365 GCF_000715545.1 Opisthorchis viverrini | reverse complement strand
GCATACCACTGATGAAAGTGTGCGCAATTGGTTGATGTTAAATACTACAAGGGAACTATTCTACGTAAATAAAAATCAACGTACTAAATTTGCTGAAAATCTATGTGATCTTCAACTGAGACCCAAATGTGAGGGATTAATCATGTGAAAAATCCAGAGTAGTCAAAGTTGTCGGTAAAAATTGTATGTGAAAATTTCTATTGATTGGTTATCCTCCTTAAAAGGCTCATCTTTTTACTGGAGGTTTTGTTGCCATGAGGAAATAGGACGGTAACTCGAGAGGTAGTGGGATTTTAGCTGTTGAAATTTAACGCAGTTTCATCTCTGACTGTAGGAATCAAAAAATAATGAGGGTGACCACCACATATATTGTTTTCAATCAGATATATACCCTACCTTGATTCCGGGAGATTGAATATTTCCAAAAAACATTTGTTTATATAAAATGGGATATGATTCACAATTTTTAAGACGCTGACTTTTAGTTTCACGCGAAACATTTATCTCATATTTTCAAAAGTTGTCCCAACTTCACTATTTTTTCCACTTACAGAGGATGGCTGGGGTGTTTTATGATCCCGTTCTGTGTACACGGCTGCCAGGATGTTGTCCATGAATGTCCCCAATGTTTTCAACGGATAGGGATATACAAGCGTTTGTAAACTTTGGCCAACTCTCATTGAACGCGCGTGGAAATCCTGCTGGTTTCAGAAAAAACAAGATATATCTTTTTAATACTTAACTCTGTGTTCCTCTGCCATGTTTTGAAATGGTCCAATGATGCAGTCGGCATCGTCGTTACTTTCAAACGCAACCGATTATCTGGACTTGCCGGCATCATGCAATGTTTCCATTTTTGGTGTAGATCCACATTTCTGATTTAGTACAAACTCTTCTGCAGGGATTTTTGTTTGCGCACCACGTTGCATTCGCAGTAAATTTAATGAAGTAATATTCAAATATTTTTTATTTCCGTCCAAATAAATCTAGTGAGTAGATTGGTAAAAGAAGTTGACTTAGTTGTCCGGATTTATTCCAAAACCTAGGTTTTTACGTCTATCCATCAATGAACAACCGAGAAATTTTAATCTTTGTATAGTCACTGTGATTCCAATTCCTGATGGCGTTCTGTCAAGATGAAGTGATCGTGAAAGGAAAGTCTTTTCTGATTCAGCAGATTTAAGCGACGAAACTCTTGCGTATGAATTTTAATGTAAAACATCCGCAATGCAATTTAGGCGATAGAATATTTTGATGCATACATTTCAGGTGTTGTCCGCTGTGTCAACACCTGACAACCCTCGGTCGCTGAAAGTTCCTGAAAAAGCATTCTTAGCGTTAAACGGCCAAATCACGGTATCGCAACGTTGAAAGGATAAACAGGACTGCTTTCAATTCAGCTCAGGCTACGCACAAGTTTGGTGACGTGATTCAGTAGGTTAAGCGGAGTTTTCAGGTTGTATGTAAAGGAAGCGCACACCAAAAAAACCCTGGGAATCACTGGACAGCAGTTTCATCCTTGTTATGAATCATCAGCTGGGTGCATTCTCTGGACGTTAAAGGAGATTTGAAATCGTCAACCTTAGGCTGGTAGAGAGATAGCATGCCATCCGACCGAGGGAGGCTAGCGACAGGCGAAATTTCCCAGGTTTAACGCAATTACCTTAGTCTCCCACAGCCGTCTGTGTATCTTGAGACGAGCTTCCATTTTAAAAAGTGTGATTCTAGCCACCCCTTTTACCTAATTTGACCTGTCGATTTATCAGGTTATTTGCCCGGATGTTAACGTACATCATTAGCTGGAGGTTGGGCAGAATATATTTATCCCGTAGTTGAAGTTTGCGGATCACATGGTGGTTCAGGCTGCGAAACACCGCAATATACTGCAGGTCCATAAAAGAGCCTGTGCGTGCGCTTCTTTCGTCGGTCTTGAGATCGGAGCTTCGTATTCCAAGGCATTCTCTCTGTAATTCCTCAACTCCGGTAGACTGTTCACAATAAGCTAACTGGCAAAATAGAATGTCCGTAAGTTCGAAACCTCGCCTCAATTATTCTTCCTTGCCACCAGGCTAAATATGAATCTACAATGTGCTTGAAAAACGCAGAATTTCTCTACAACTGAGGTGTGTATAATGACACAAACGGAAACAGTTCCAAGGATCAAGGTTTGAATCTGTCAGTCTCTCGTCAGATCCATTCTGCTTTGTTTGCGAAACCTAGTGAATTCGTAACTTAGACGTCCAGAAGACGTAAATTTTTGACCATTGATGTTTAAGGGTTCGTTTCAGAGACAATTTGTCGAATGGGGAGATCCGCAATCGACGCTGTAGCTTTGCTCATCTGGAGTGGTAACTCCTGTGGTTTGTGCATGTCCTTTGCCCTCCAAGCGAAGGAGCTGTTAGTGCCATTTCTTCTTGCTGGCATTCTACTCAAGGGGGTCAGCTGAAATCCTGGATCAAAGCTGTTATCTTCTGAGTCTACAGGGTGTATACAGCCCACGACGTTACATCGAACAATGGATCCATCCCTAAGAGATGCTTGCGGCCGACAAGCATGCTTAGGCACCTGCCTTCTGGGAAACTCGAGAAACCGACTCATGCTCGCGCAGGATAACTCCAAAATGTAGTAATATGAACTGTGTTTGATGACTCAGTATATTTATAGTGACTGAAGACTAAACCAAGAAACTGACCGGAAATATGCGGTGATGCGTACAAACATTTTAAAAAATCTGAACACCTACTGTTCTACAAAACAGTTTAAGAAAAAGCCAACTTGTTTACACATTTTCAAGGATTTTGTAAAGCTTCTTTATTATTTGACACCTTCTCGTCAGTACGCACCAAAAGGTCCTCATTACAGCTAACAAATAGCATTCCTATCGCCCGGTTGCACGGAGGTCAAAAGACAGGGTTTCCGAGATTCTATTGTTAGCGCCAGATGAAAGACTGCAGTCGAGTGCATACACATTCGTAAAAATAAAGGTGATGGTTAAGCAGGTGGGAGGTTTACCGTGGGAAACGCATATGCGTACTCAGAAGTTCAACAACAACCTGTGTGACTTTGCATAATGGTGAAACCTGTAACCGTCGCTCCCGTTAAGTTATTCCTTCAACCAACTTCGCTTAATTTGTTTAATACCTATGCGATCACCAGATCCCTTGTTTTGTTTGTTCCTCAAACAAAACACACGAATCACGAGAGAAAATCCTCTCTTTCTTCAAACCTTGACCAACGAAAATTCATCTCCTGTTTGGAGCATGTCGGAATGATTCTGTGATTTCACTTACCTCAAACCGTCCCACATATAGCAAGACGTAACACACTCAGCACACAAGCCAACCGAACCGAGGAGCGGCTACTTCATGCATCCCACGCATAAGCGAGCAAAAGTGCGGAGGGAACACCACACCAGCGTCACGAGAAATTTGAGAAATTATCAGAACTTATGCGAAAAACGACAAGTTATCGTTTTTCAACTATTTCATCCTGATGTTGTATTTATATTATTGGGGTAGATCTAAGTGCCTCATTCATCCCTGTAAAAATACGGTGGCCTTGTTATTGTTCGTCCCCTTCTAATTATCAAGTCTTTTTCGTAGCAATTAGTGCACTAGCAAACCCTGTTGGCGCAGCGAAATACTTGACACTCCGTGAACATGAATAAATAAGCAGTTGCGACAGGAACTACTTCGTTTGTGCAGAACCTTCATTTAAGCATGCAATCTAAAAATATCGAAGAGTGGATGGGAACCCATTGTGCATTTGCGGCAATATCTTATACATTAAAAAAGCCAATAAAACTGGAAGTCACGTGCAAGATGAAAGAACATTAGTTATCGATGTGAACGCCTTCCATGTATTGGCAATGTATGACCGGTGATGCATGATTCATGGAGATTATTTTGAAAATTTGCCATTTTGCCTATCAGTGTTTAGCTCCATAGTACTTTAACAGATCTGGGAGGCCCAATATTGCTACAGGATAACGATAAGTGTCATGAAATTCTTATCTAACATATGCGCAGTTATATATAATCACTAAAGTTGCTATGCGCCCATTTCGCGGCAACTTGCGGTAACTGGAGGTTTAGAAAGACGACGAACTTCAAAACGGTACAGGAAGCCACAGAAAAAATAAACCAATAGGATTTGCAGGGCGAAATGTCCCCTTCGTTTCGCATAACATGGACGAATGCAGCATATTTTGCAATGACCTGATGGGGAGAAAACTTTGATGAGTTTTATTTTCTAAAACTGACGCAAGCCAGTAGAAGGAGGTACACATCCACGCATTGGAGCTTACAGCGTTTTTGTCACCCCCTATATTTGTGTGGTGATTTTGGCCACGTAGTGTAAATTTGCATCGGAAACCTTCATTGCACTGGTTCGTATTAGGAAAGCTACATTTTTTTATCGAAACATACACGGACGATAATCGATTGTTCTGTTCCTTGTAGAGTCATGATACACTTATATACGATTCGCATTCACCCTGACTTATTCTTGGGAAATATACGGGATACACGTTCCCGAAAAAACTAATGTAAAAATAAGGAAAACTTCCCAAAAAACGATTTCGACCTGGGACTTTAATGAAACGCGGATGTACCTCTTGTTCATGATAATGTTTTAGCAACTATTCTGTAAAACTGCGTGCGTTTATGCATTAGAAAACCACACTGTCTTATCATCGCCTCAACTTCTGCAACATTTGGAGGGCTCCTGAGTAGTTTTCGTCATATCTTGGGAGGGGTCAATTCAGTTTAAAACCGCCCAATCTTTCAGCTGCACCAGAGAGAAGTTGATGCCTTCATAATGATTCCTCTTTTAATTTCCTGCATTTTATTTTCCATCATGCCACATTTGTCCCTTCTATTTGATCCATTTCACCTTGTCTCAGTAGCGTTGCACCGTCTGAGGAAGGAATTAGCTCTAGGAAAGCTTGTGGTATATTTTAACCCGTCATGAACCTCATTTCGGATTAGGCCACCTGGATGAAATGTGTGCCGGCAACACTTGCAATTTTGGCTCTAAACTTAGCGTTGATCTAGTTTTTTTTTCATTTGTGAATCATTTCGCTGAACCTGACAATTTTTTTTACAGGATAAAAGGTCAGAATCCATTGAATGTGACGTCGGGGGACTACACGTTAATACTTTTAGTCGAAAGATTAGTCGCCTGGTTGGAAGACCACAATATGAAGCAAAGTCATTTTACACTGAATTTGTAGGCCCGAGACTATTATCGTGCCCATGAACTTTTACAAGTGTAACTATACTTTACTTTTTACTAATCACAGTCTACTACCGTCGGCTGAAATGAACACTAATAGGCCAATTGTTTTGTTTCCACATTTGCTCAGAAGTTAAGGTAACCAAGCTACGCAATGGAACATCAGGTAGGGGTTGAATGGGCATTACTTAACCGAACAATTCAGGAAAGTAGGAAAGTCCTTCAGGCAGAATTAAGTTAGTGATGTCCCGCTTGCTAAGCATATACTTCATCAACATCAATACAAGGACACTCCTGCACACGACATGCATACATTTAAACTCCCTATTCAATTGGCCAGACCATCAAACTGTACACCTGAAGAATCAATTTCGACAGCCAGGTAATTACAATTAACGTGTGGTTGATTTAAAATTCTACACTTTATACAAACGAACATTTGACTAACAGTATCTGCGTCCACTTCATCAGCCAATAAGTCTAGAACGTCATAGTTGGTCAGTATTTCTTGAGGGTCACAATAACAACTAAAATCAAAAGTAAAACTGGTTATTTGCCTGTAAAATCATCTTCAGTAAGTTAGTGAACACCGCTGGTCGTTCTGAGCTGGGTTACATGGAAGTTACGTCTTGTTACTACCGCTCGTTCAGTAGCTAGAATGAGTTCAAAAAATATGCGCATTGGATTTGAGAATTGGTAGCCTAACCAGTTGTGTCAGTTCTGGCCGACACAATGTAGATGAAATAACTTGTCGTTTCTATCAAACTCAGATTGTGCAACTGACGTGACGTCTGGTTGTCTGCGAAGGGTAATGTGTTAGTGCGATCTACACCGCTTTTTGGATCAGAGGCGGAGCCACTATTTGCCTAGGGTGTACGGAAGCTCCCGGCTTTTGAACGTCGGCCTCTGTAAAGAATTGGTGGGTCCGGTCGGAAACACCAAAAGGTTCACCTGGTGGTTTTAGGAAGGGCATACAATTTGCCTGACAGAGCACCATCTATCTCGCAAAGCTATTCTTGCCAGGGATAATTCTATTTGGGAGTGACTGGGAAGTGGACAGACAAGAGCCTGACAACGTGGTATAGAAGCGCTGAGCAGTAAAATCAATCGGATTGTTAACTACCCCTTCCTTAATGATGACTCCGGAAATCAATCAATAATTATCAAATAAAAGTTGCACGGATGCCTCAGCCACATAGTCAGTGACACCACCGCATTAAATCCATAGTCTTCCGTGTGTAGTTGCATTTCTTGTTTTTTCTTGTTTTTTTTTCAGAAAAGAGAAACAACTCAAAAATTACTATTTGTTTAGACCATCCATTTCACTGTCGAGCTGCATCTTTTGTGCTCTCCTACTGTACGGTGAGCGAGGCTGTAATAGTTTTTTCTTTTTTTTTTTCAGAAAAGAGAAACAACTCAAAAATTACTATTTGTTTAGACCATCCATTTCACTGTCGAGCTGCATCTTTTGTGCTCTCCTACTGTACGGTGAGCGAGGCTGTAATAGGTGTACCGTATCTTAGCCAAACATTAAACTGAATTACGTAAGAATTCGCCGCATACCTTTAGATGGATAACAGTGCTTGAAAGTGTTCTTTTAGGTTAAAGTGGTGAATTTCTCATAAAGAATTTTGGAAATACGTTGCGGGACCACCCAAACAGTTGCCCTCATGGTAACCGGTGGTTGGACTTTCGCTTGAGTGTCACGTGCTTGTGTGGCTGTTTCTTTCTGCTCATTCACTCTTATTTCACTCTCAGTTCACCCTCCAGCCTTACGTCCTTTCGGAGTACATCGGGTACAAGGTGTTCGAGTGGATACTCATGAGGTTAAACGGAAACCGTGTGAATCGCTTTCCCCTGTGTGCGGAGGTCCATGGGTATCTTTCTATGCTGTTTTTGACAGGCCGATCCGGAAAAGGTTGCCAGCCCGTCACGACATTAATCTCGGCAACGCCGATCATTTCTGTGGTTGATCTTATCCATTATCACGTGTACCCTCATATCCAATAACCTTACTCTCGTACACTGTGTCGGCAGGGTTTTGCGGTCTAATTCCACAAGTCTGAGTCAGGTTCAACGGACAGTGAAGTTGATATGAAACCGAAGGCCAGGAGTCCTAGTTCACAAACTGTTTCGGAGTAAAGATTGAAAGTGATGGAGACGGATGCCCTCCATCCTCTGTGAAAGTGCGCAAAATGCGATGGCGGTATATAGTGCCCAACAGAGATAACTTTACAACGAATCGAGGTCTGGATCTGAACTAAATGTTCGGTAAGCAGTAGATGCAAATGAAGATGCAAAAGAAGCAAATGATGTCAGATGACTGATTCGGGGCCTGTGTACCAGTTAAGAGGCTATGAAATTCGAATTAAAAACCTGGGGTACACATTTATGTGCTGGTTATTTTGGAATAAACTATATATCTGCGTGCGCCTCTTGTGACAGCGCATCAATATTAATGGACCATATTTCAGGCGAATACGGTCCCATTTAGAAAGAGATCGGCTCTGTAGCCAACTACGGGTCCATGTCCTAAAAATCGAGTCTTATTTTAGTCTTACTTTGACAGCGGCCAGTCTACTTTCTGAGAAAGTCTTTGGTTCGGCATCAAAATGGGAAGTGGACTTTTTTACGCTGGAAATTCGATAGCAGTACATGCTTTTAGCTTTGATGAACAGAGACTAGATGTGATAGATGATGCTCCCTGGAAAGAAGCGGTTTGAGTATAAGCCTCTAATGTTACTGTTAATGCTTTGGGAGTGGGGGGTTTGTGGTAATGATCATGTTCACCTGCAAGTTCGGATGGCATGCTTTGTTTTGCGATAAGGTGTTGAAGAGAATTGGAGAAAGAAGTCCGGGTTACAGTGAATTAGAATACATATGTTAGAATCTAATCTCCGTCTATGATGAGATTGATAGGCGCCAACAAATCCTCTGAAACCTTTGCAAAGTTCAAAGACAAACTACTTGGGAACAACAGTATCGAAGTTTGGATAACGGAATCGTATTTTGTACCAACGCAAAACCGAATAGCATGGAAGCACCGGTACAGCTCCATCATGGAGAATATACTGATTGGTATAGTCTGCAAAGTAAGACTGCTCATAAAAGGCAAAACTATGAACTAGTTGCAACAGAGTAACACTTGCAAACACGGCATTCCAACAACAAAACACGGCAGTCAATTCAGCAAAGACCACTAAGAAGAAATGGGCAGAACTACACTCCTTTTTGGTGAATGACTGTATAACAATAAGACATACAAATACATACACATTACACGTGAACATACAACTATGATGTACTAAAGAAAGTGACGTAAATTTCGATACGAATATAACGCTACGCTAAAACTGGTGCAAAATGCCACTCATAAAACCCAAAAGGTGCAAAATACCTATCGAACGAATAACGACGCCATGTATAAACTGGAAACTTCACCTGGCACATGCTAATGAGCGTCAACATGCTAAAAGTGCTATGCAAAAGCAGTTCTCTTAAGCTACCTTCCTAGGGGCTAGATGTCAAACCAGACATTTTGAAATGGTCTACGAAGTATATGTCGATAGAAAACATCCCCCACAAGAGACTAACTTCGGGGGGAGAACACCAGAACCGACCGTACTCTTTAGTTATTTAAAATGCATTCTTGTTCATGGACGTGTGCAGAAGTATGACTTTTAAAGAGATAGAAGTAATGGAGAAACTCAATTTTCAGCGGGTCTTTAAGGAAGAAAAATGTAATGCGCTTGCCCCATCTCTCAAAGCCGCTCATAGAATTTACCAAGGCTGATCTATTTTCAGAGTTGGTACAAAATAGGAGAGACTTAATGGTTCGGAGACTTTATGAGAGAATAACTAAGTGTTTTAATTTAAAGAAGTATTTTCAAAGGAGAAAACCAACGCTTTTTGTCACACGGACGAAAATGATCTAATGAGAGCCTCAAATGTTTACGACGAGCGGTGTCCACACATTCATGCAGTCATGACAGTCCATGCACGGATTTCGCATCCTTGTTCCTGTGTACACAAGACCAAAAGCATCCGATTTGTTTCAGGCTTATGCAATGCTTTGTGTTCTCAGGGTTTTGCAAGTCACACTTTTCTACTGCGGCGAAATTTCTCACGTTTGGAGTAGCTTACCAATGTACGGTATGTTCGGTTGTCTATTTTTAGCTGTAATTTTTGACTTAACAAATTCTCTTTCTTCACTGGCAGACTAACTTTTCGCTGCGAATGAGGAAAGGTTGCATTCGGAGGGTGCGCAATCCAACTTAATCACCTGGAATTGTTTGAACCTGTTTCTTTTCGAGCGTAGTCAAAAATCCATACCAAATTAATATGGCGCATAAATTCCCGTGCTCATTTGGAAGTGGGAAGCTTAACTTTGGAAGTTCGGACCGATTCATTTTTAAAACAACCGAATGTGTGATCACCCACTAGCCGTTAAACTAAACTTCCTCATTTTGACAGAACAACTAGGATTTACTGTTGGGCAGCCGGATGATAGAGCCATTCTTGGTCTAAAATGGCGTTATCCGCAATTTGGACTTTTTACTAACCAAAAGTGCTCTACCGGACAGAGTCGTGCGGTGATACTTTTACGCGCAACTATACAGGCTAAAGGTGTGTGTCCGAAATGCTCATCAGGATTGTGAACCAGTGGAGCGGTAATTTGCAGTAGGGCTACTATCCCTTGGTAATCTTTCTTGTTGGTGAGTAACATATCCAGATCTCTACAGATATGTGGTATTGTGTATTCCCGCATGCCCTATAATATCTGTCTACACAACCTGGGTTGAAAAACGATATATGTCCGGTTTTTTCACTTTTCCTGTTCTACCTGAGATCAGCTGACAAGAAGTGTGGATTTACCTCTCTAAACTATACTTAGCAAGTGCTGGAGAAACCGATGTATCGGTCATCGATCTCGGGGTGTTGAACATACAAACGCCGATCTGAACGAACAATTAGGGAGTTGGTTTTGTACGTAGCTTTTGGTTCAACCCATTACCGACTTGTTCAGCTAGCCTGATGGGGTTTAAAATAGTTAATGTTGAAGCAATCGCTCATGGACATTTGGAGGGGTTGTATGTAACGAAGAACTCATTGGATGGATGCGGGGGGGCTCAAATGGTCATGTAGTGCGAGTGCTTTTCCCTTGGTATTTGAAACATATTGGCATTTCAGAAGACATCAGTGATGATTGCATCAACGGCACGTGGTTTCTGAAGTGTATTCCGGTGATTACCTGATTACCTGACAGTAAACTCGATTACCACATACTGGAATTTGGGACCAAACTTTAGTGGTCCTCGTTTGGTGGTCATCAGGTGCCCATTTTTCCCCAGTTAGTATTGTTAGAGAAGGGATGTGGGCTAAATTTTTTGTTCTAGCAAGGTATGAGTGCTTAAAACCATCAGATGTCAACTCAAGTTTTTTTACGGTAATTACTTGATTAATTCAAGATTTCCTAGGTGTTTGGAACGTTCGTTTTAGGAGTTTTACGAATACTACATCTAATTCTCAGTTGAGCACGGAATGGGGATATCTTATAATTTATTGGTTTTCCTGGCCACATCACATTTTTTCAGTAGGTGAAGTACTCTCAAAATGCAGGCATCACCCTATCAGTTTGGTGCTCCTGAATATGGTTCACTGCATCGCCATGTCGTTTTATGTCGTGAGTATGACATTCCCCCGCATGTTTTCACCGTAAACTGTGGGTGCGACTAACTGGTTGATGCAACCCGGATAGTCAAGCGTTCAGCATAAGCACTGCAATGATATCGCGAATGAGACGTCAACATGTGGCAAGTTCCTGGATCGTGCCTAAAAGTAGCTCCTAAATAGATCAGCCAAGACTTGTTCCAGTGGGGTTTTCACCATGGCGTCAATATTTTTTCCGTAAAATACAACAGGGATGTCTTTAGGAAAAGCAGGTGGTTTCAGCGGGGTATCTCATGTAACTCAAAGCGACAATTTGTATTGATAAGTAAATGCCAAACGAGTTCATGAAGCGAAACCTTAGTAAACAAAGATTTAGACTAAACCGAAGTTAACGCGCGAGTTAGCTAAGCGTACGCATAACCTCTCGATTATAATGATAATCTGTTGCATCGGTTGAACAAGGCTGCCCCATGATACGGTTGTAATGATGTTGAGTGAATCTGAGAAGCTTTCTTTTCCCGTCATGACCAGGGCAAGTGGAAATCGCACTACCCATTTCTTACTTTTAGGTGCAAACCACCTATTCGGATTCTCCGAGTTCTATATCACACAGGATTAACGGATTCTATCGATGCTAAGCTATCCACCCATTTGTAAATTTATTCTTCAGGATAACTCCATGTACCACTAAGTCAAGGGAAGTACTTCGATATCACGAATGTTGTGCCAACTGAAACATGGGAGAGATTTTGGGCAACACACTCACCTGAACAAGAGAGTAAACGGAAAATAAATGTTGTGCCACTGAAACATGGGAGAGATTTTGGGCAACACACTCACCTGAACAAGAGAGTAAACGGAAAATAAATTGATAAGCAAAACTAATTGACCCGAAGTTTGAACAACTGAAAACATACTTTGTGATCACTTCAAGGAGTGATGCCAGTGTAATAGGTGGTCGTTATTTGCTTTGCTGAGCTAAACAATTTGACTGAGATCTTTCCACCACCAATTTGGATGACATCATCAGTGTTTTTGGGGAACGTAGTGGTGCATAGCGATGGATTGGCGGTCGGCACAACCACCACCTACGCTACCCAAGCCACCAACGGTTTCCTCTATAGGTAGTAGGTACAGAACTAGTGACATTTGATATGATATCTCCTGAGTTCACAGATTAAACGTTAGGTCTCGCTATGTTGCAAGTTTTTGTCAAAATAAAAAGACAAACCAGCATTATCCACGAAATTATTCAGCAGCGTACAGAATCCTTCCTAAAGCCTCAGCCTTCCTTAGAAGTTTATCTAACCAGCGCCTTTTTTCAGATAAGGATTCCCGCACTCAAACGTCAGGAGCTTTTGGCCGCATCCATCGTCTTTTAATCTGCGGCTCCTAAGTGGCAGGTATGATATCTTTTAGAAAGTGAGACCACTAGTTTTATAGGTGGGAACAACGTAAATTCACGCGAATTCATCTTAAGAAAAAATCGATGAAATTACTCTGTGATAGGCAAAATCCTTGCTTTATTTCCACGTGATACACTTATAAAGTGGGCGAAATGCGGACGCAATTTTTTCGTCTCGACAAGCCCTTAACGCCTGTGCATCAGATTATTTTTTGATTGCGATTTATTTTTCCGTTTTATTCGAGATGCTACACTACTGGTGGTACAGTACTGCAACAAAAGTGGTCAGTCAACCCGCAAAATTACCTTTTCAAATAAGATGCGGTCGGAAGAGGGAAACTTGTAGTTACATCATGAAATTTGGTAGATCAAGTAGCTTGGATCATCGCTGTTTTGTTCACTGAGATGGAAAATTTAAATGCAAGCGATTACGAAGCGTTGGATTAGCAGATGTGTAGAACCACCAAACCATCGCTACGCTCCACTATGCTCCCAAAAAGCAAAAAGATGATGTCATCTCGGTTGGCAGTGAAAACATTTGCAGTCAAATTAATCACCCCAGTGAATGATCCAAATAACACATAGTGAAAACTTTACGTGAATACTCTCACAGGCACCAGCGAATTTAGAGCAGGTCGGTGATGTTGACTGCGCGGAATGGTGAGTGCTGAGGACAAATCAAGTTAAGTGACCTGCGGCCAAACATGTCTGCTAGTTTCCAGCTGCTTACGGTCAGAACATGTTCTAGAGTTTTCGTCTGCTGGTAGGTTACGGATTCCAATGGGACTGCGTTCCTTCCTACCACCCTCGTGGATAAATGTGTACAAGATACAAATCACTGTTGCCTTGCAAGATCTGAAATCTAATGCCTTCTTTATTCCTAAGGCAAAAAAATTTCATTTGCTGTTGTCATGGAAGAGTTGTACATAATTTATTTCAAAATCGTGAACAGCATTCTCAATAGCTGCAAAAGGAAATTTGGGTTGGTGGAGTAGAATTGTTTCTTCAGGTCGGATTGATAGATGGAAATATTCAATGGCAGTGGAATCCATCTGGTTGCTAACTACTCGAGCTTTTGTTGATTTAAAAAAAAACAAATAGACCGTTTCAACCATGTCCAACTCCCTACCAAAAATAGACTAATGTTTTGTAAATAAATTGAAGCGCCAAGCTTTACCACCAGAGGTAGACGAACACTAAAAAAACTGTAGATGATCCAGACAGATGTATGTGAAAATTAGACGTACAACTGCTGTTTGGCAGTGACCCACTGATTAATACCATCGATTTTCTGTGTGACTTGATTTCTTTAAAGAACAGAGTAGTCCACAAGTCCAACCCTAGCGAACCCTTTATTATTATTGTTAGAGAGACTTCCGAATAGTCTTTTGTTGAGGCTAGCATTTCACAATGTCTATTTTAATGAGAGACTGTTCGTTTCCAGTGAAAATGCACTGACCATGAAATCAACCAAGATCTTTGGAAACGCTAATTCTACTCCCCTAGCAACCCATGAGAAAAACGAATCTGTGAACGTAGTGCTTTCAAAACTAATACGCGCTAAAAAACAACCGAAAGTACTGATGGGCCAAAGCGCTGGGTGACTACCAAAATTTAAATGAAATCCCGAAAATTAAAAGTGAATTTTATTCACCTCAGCTGAGATGACCTCGAAGAAGTCGATCCTCGTGTTAATAGGTGATCGCTGTGTAGCGTGGGATGTCGGGAAGTCAGCGGTATTCGACGTTCGAGAGGACGGCACACGTCAGTTCTGAAATGTGCAGATATACGGACTGGTATTAATGAATCCACACAGTATACACAGCACACATGCGCACAGGTCGGGTGGTACAGGGAAGAAGACCGGAGTGTAGCAACAACGCACGTGTATTAACCCGAACCGAAACCGGAAGGAGGGGGTGTAGCATCAAAGGGGGGCCGGTCAAGGTCAGTCAGGGGGGTGTACAAGTGGCTACTCTTTCCTGTCCGGGGCTCGTGGTGGTTCGACCATGGTACCTGCAACAGGGAGAGAGAGGGGGGAGAGACGCATAAGCTCATGGTGATAGACGGCATACAGATACAGTTGAGTTTCAACTGCGTTACAGCTGGTTGTATTGCTTATTTATATTGCGTTTCATAATGCTGTACCTATTTTTGCAGGTGATAGAAGATCCCAAAAATACTTTGAAAATATATTTTTTAATGTATTACTCATTAGTTTCGCCCTTCTTGGGGCTCATCAGGTAGGCGCAGTCCCCGATTTTCCATCAACCCTATGTTTTACTTGAAACCAAATTGCACGAAATTGACGAATATATACTCATTTGAAAACTAGTTTGGTTTTTCGAAAGACTCGTCTGGAACATCAAAAAAAGAGAGATTCAGCCGGGTTCCAGGTGAGTTTGCAAATGAGTGTACATTCGCTAATACTTCGAACGTATTTTGCCGGCTGCGTACAATGAGGTGTTCAAACAGAATATATGGTCGACGAATTTTCTGTGATTACTTCCGTTTTTGTAGCTTCTGGAAGAACGATACAGGTAGTAAGCTTGCAAATTATGTTGTGTTATAAAAATAACGTTTATGGTTTCAAATGTACAATACACGCACGCCTCATGCCACAAAGCGCTATTGCAAAAGACCCATGTGTTGGGTGTTACCACCTTGACTTCATTTCTCCCGGATGCTCAACTGTTAAGCACCTAGGTTAAGCTATGTTCCAGAGTGAGCGCTCACCGCAAGGGTGATACACTTACGGTCCAATTGAATAGCATTCTAGGGCACACCTTTTACAAAATTTCATTGTTAACTCCCTTAAACCAAACAGACAGAGTGGTACATTCACAGTTCTGCTTCCCAGAAAGACGAAGTGACACAGACGAATAATTCTGAGAACACTAAGATACTGTTTCAGGGAAAAAATAACGGTGAACAGACGAGTGGTTCTAAGGCTGATACCAGTGCTTACTTCACTTAGTAAGCACTTACTAGAACGAGTAAAGGCCGTAAGCAGCATTCTAAGTGTTCATTTTACTTTCCCTTTTCTCAACCTTCTAACCACCGTATCACATTTCCTCAAATTACAACTAGATGGCCCAAGAAAAATTCGATGACAGCGTAAAATAGCGTAATTTGCTGCTCAACATTCGGTTGTTTCCAGAACGGATCGTTTTTTAGGTTGCATGGAAGATTTCAATTGGAATTGATAGTTTTTTCAAGCCAATAATATTCTTGGAATAACAATGGTTACTATGCTACCTATCTGGCACTGTGCTGCGATACATAGATGACTATTTAGGGGTGAGTAAACCTACCGGGTTGTCACCAAATACTCTATCACTGGACCAGACTTTCAGCGCCTTGCCTCAAGAAGCGGGTAGCATCCATCAACATGTTTCTTCTCTATCTTGTGTTCCTCATGCGGGGGGTGGGGGGTGCAGACTATGGTCACAAAAGTTTGCACATGTCAAAGTCCCTTGTTTTCATTTCTCACAAAATGAGTCATCAGCAATTCTACCAATGTAGCAGAAGACCAAATGCTCGACTAGCGTTGGCCTCGAAAACAAGCACGAACTGCAGCGGGTGGTCGGTCGTGACCAGAGGATGCGTACTTTCACAGGCGAGACTCCTTGTTGTCAATCAACGTAAAAAAAACCCTGAGAGAAACTGGAGAAAACTTCCTAAAATGGGCTGTTTGCTGCACATCTACTAAAGTCGTCGAAAGTGTACTGTGACAAAGTTGATGATTGTTAGTGATGTTTGCCATTTTGGCAGTCTGCTATGAACGGTTATTTTACAGTGTCTTGAGAACTTTTGACATGCTCTAGTCAACTCAGTAAATTCTGTATCTGGTGCACAGTGCCACATAGTTCCTTCAAAACGTGACCAAACAGATATTGCGGTAAATTTTTGCAGTAGGTAGGTCCAACACCATGCATTTTTCGCCACTGTGATTTGTTTTCTTGAAGTCTAAGGGGTGCCAAGTAGAAAATTTTTATTCATCCACGGTGTACCGATTTCGGTGGTTATGCCGTTAGCGGGTAAAATGGAGTAAAAATCAGCTTGACGTAATTTTCGCCACAACAGATAGTTTGAGGAGCAATGAAGTGCACGCCCGAATTTCCAGTTGAAGAAACGGTGAATGAGCAAGCGGAATAATTTGGAGGAAAGATTATTGTAGCATGTATTAGTTTTTTAGAACTAGTCGTACATTGTGATTTCACAAAAATTTAAGTTGCTCCATTACGATCGAAGGTTAAACGGCACGTATCGTACAAAACGATCTTATTTCTTAATTCTCAGTAACTTTGTGAGTAGTGCATTAAGTATACACACGTATGGCGACTTCTTGAATATCGTATCAACTGAAGCATGAGGCAGCCAGGTGCAGCAAATTCAGTTGCCTGGAGACATCAAAAACGAGAGATTCAGCTGGGTTTCAGGTGAGTCTCTCGCAAAACCAAATTTGTTTGCAAAAGAGAGCATTCCTTTGATCTTAGTCCTTGTTTGATGTCCAAAATTTACTGTCTAGGGGAAAAAGGTACGAATTTAGTTTTCATTCGACTTGTATCCTTACAAGCATTTAGTAAATATTTTTGAACCCACTTTTCTGGCCTGTCTCGATTTTTGATCCATCACACAAGTTCGTCTGCGAAAAGCCCCGAATTCCTTCACATAAACGCCAAGAAGCACAAAATAACCGCGACGTTCCGAAATGCGAACCATTAAACATTAAATACTAACTGTACGGCGAAATGCGAGTATATATAAGATGTTTCGCAAACGTAATAAGGGGTTCGACAAATACTCTCATATGCAAATCAATTAGGTTTTCACGAGAGACTCAAGTGAATCGCTCGTTTATGATATTCTACAACTGGAAGTGCTACACAAAGGCCGCCTCATGTTCCAGTTGACACGATATTCGAGATATCGCAGTATACTTTTATGAAAGAAACTACTCACAAGATTGCTGAAAACTCACGGACAGCCCACGCCCGGTTTTGCTCTTTTTGGAGATCATCAGGTCGGGACTGCGCCTGCCTGATGAGCCCCAAGAAGGGTAAAACCGGTCGTCGGCTATCGAAGAGCTTTCAGCAACCATGTGAGTAGTTTCCTTTATGAAGTAAAAGGTTATTTTTCACTCGCTTGCTTTCCAGTGGACAGATTATCCTAAACAGTTTCACCATACGAAGGCTGAAGCAGTCACTGATCCATCCTGTGTGCAGTTATCACATTTTCAGCATTCATCAAAGAGGAGGAGAAACCTTGTCATTTCGCATTTACATGGAGCACTAGAAAATCAGTTTTACTCACTGAAAGGCAACAGTTCGTCAACATTTTACCCCATCAAAAATCACAAAGGACCTGAAGACTAACTGGAAATAACTGCTGATCCATCGTACTTCATTTCTTGTTGATATTTCACACAAAACCACCAAGGGTAGTTTACACGACCGTGACCCCGTAGACTCAACTATAGATGCGTGCAGCCCGATCAAATGACGGTCAAAGTAGAGGCTCAAAGAAACCCTTCACAATCAAATTTATTATCATTTATTATCATTTATTTTTGAAGAGCATGGTCACAAACATAAAAAGTGAATGCAAGCTATGAATGCGAAAGAGCAACAGGAAAATATGGGAGAAAAGAGAGAGAAGTCTGATTCGAAATCATGCCAAGAACAGTTCCAGTCTGATGAGATGAATCCCAAAGTATGTAAAGATTTTGAAATGGAAACACGCGTCTAAGGACCAACAACCAAAGGAAGGAAAAACAATGGTGAATGCTCTTCAAGGCGCAGTGTGCGCTAGCACAGTCAAGACACGCACATCAGGCACAAAGTGACCGTCATACTGGGTCTGGTGTGAGATTAAATGGCAAAAATGTACCTTCAACGCCATGTACCGCGCATAAAAGTGTCATAAGTACGCAGGGAGCCCACAATGGCAAGCAAACACAAGTCACTGACTGCGACCTTAGTAAGTCCCAGCCCAATAACAGCCTTAGCGGATTGAGGAAAGCAGATCCCTCGATAGGAGATGATCACCGGTTGGTGAACCAAAAAGTCGATATCACAACCGATGGCATGTAGGGCTGAGATTATGGCGAGGGAATGTTCATCAGCACCATACTTCTGCTTCTTCTCATTCCACACAGTCCCTCCACGCCGATCCGAGTCTATGCTGACGTCTATTACAGTTGCACGGCGATCTCGAACAGCGATTAGGTCAGGTTTAATGAACGACGTAGAAGTAGGGGTTCTCAACTCCTCGAAGACGGTGTACCCCAGTCGACGGAGACGTTTTGCA
>NW_008751921.1:452309-477678 GCF_000715545.1 Opisthorchis viverrini | reverse complement strand
TACTTACTTACTTACTTACTTACTTACTTACTTACTTACTTACTTACTTACTTACTTACTTACTTACTTACTTACTTACTTACTTACTTACTTACTTACTTACTTACTTACTTACTTACTTACTTACTTACTTACTTACTTACTTACTTACTTACTTACTTACTTACTTACTTACTTACTTACTTACTTACTTACTTACTTACTTACTTACTTACTTACTTACTTACTTACTTACTTACTTACTTACTTACTTACTTACTTACTTACTTACTTACTTACTTACTTACTTACTTACTTACTTACTTACTTACTTACTTACTTACTTACTTACTTACTTACTTACTTACTTACTTACTTACTTACTTACTTACTTACTTACTTACTTACTTACTTACTTACTTACTTACTTACTTACTTACTTACTTACTTACTTACTTACTTACTTACTTACTTACTTACTTACTTACTTACTTACTTACTTACTTACTTACTTACTTACTTACTTACTTACTTACTTACTTACTTACTTACTTACTTACTTACTTACTTACTTACTTACTTACTTACTTACTTACTTACTTACTTACTTACTTACTTACTTACTTACTTACTTACTTACTTACTTACTTACTTACTTACTTACTTACTTACTTACTTACTTACTTACTTACTTACTTACTTACTTACTTACTTACTTACTTACTTACTTACTTACTTACTTACTTACTTACTTACTTACTTACTTACTTACTTACTTACTTACTTACTTACTTACTTACTTACTTACTTACTTACTTACTTACTTACTTACTTACTTACTTACTTACTTACTTACTTACTTACTTACTTACTTACTTACTTACTTACTTACTTACTTACTTACTTACTTACTTACTTACTTACTTACTTACTTACTTACTTACTTACTTACTTACTTACTTACTTACTTACTTACTTACTTACTTACTTACTTACTTACTTACTTACTTACTTACTTACTTACTTACTTACTTACTTACTTACTTACTTACTTACTTACTTACTTACTTACTTACTTACTTACTTACTTACTTACTTACTTACTTACTTACTTACTTACTTACTTACTTACTTACTTACTTACTTACTTACTTACTTACTTACTTACTTACTTACTTACTTACTTACTCACTTACTTACTTATGTTCAATTATCATTTATTTTTGAAGAGCATGGTCACAAACATAAAAAGTGAATGCAAGCTATGAATGCGAAAGAGCAACAGGAAAATATGGGAGAAAAGAGAGAGAAGTCTGATTCGAAATCATGCCAAGAACAGTTCCAGTCTGATGAGATGAATCCCAAAGTATGTAAAGATTTTGAAATGGAAACACGCGTCTAAGGACCAACAACCAAAGGAAGGAAAAACAATGGTGAATGCTCTTCAAGGCGCAATGTGCGCTAGCACACTTACTTATTTACTCACTCACTTCTTTATGGCGGTACGCGGTACTTCAGAGGAACTTGTCTCACATTCCAGATAGCAGGGACCCAGGAGGTCAGCAGATGAATCCGACTTCATTCGCGGGCGAAGGAAGGTACCGACAACTAGATTTTTATGCTCATCTTTGCCCCCCTCCACTTGTGCTCCGTTCTAGTGACTGGTTGACCGAACAAATCCTCGTTCTGCTGTAGAAGAAAATTCAACTGTGTGCATTCAAATTTTACTGGAACTATGCCCTCTTTGGCGAAAGTACAGCGCAATATGTCATGAACGTGAACCGAAAGATATTCGAATCGACCAATTTTGGCGCCGAAGATGTGGGTGTAATGCTAAATTTGCTCGATTTGAAGTAGTCTTTGGATGAATCTTTGCTAACTGAGAATGTTTTGTCATTCGTTTTCCATGGATTGTGCAAGCAGTGGGCAAAATAACGCACACAAATGGACTTTTTCTTCACTCACCCAGCGAAGTTTTCAAAGTCTGCAGACTTGTTGGATGTTTTCGAACAAATTTTCAACCCTTCGGCCAAGAAAACGCGGACAGCTCTAGATCAAACCAGATACGGTAGAATCGCGCGAGAAACCATGCACAAGCTGTTCAAAAAGCTTACTTGGAATATCAGTGCCCTGTTCATTTCGGTAACGCAGTTAGCCACTCACCATGACCCACTTTTGGGTTTCTTTCTGAATCTTTCCACGACGCTGAAGGGGGGCCCCGTGCGATACGTCAGCTAGTTGGACCGCGTTACACCTACATCCAAATGCCAAAAATGACTAGTTTTGGTTAATTAGGCTAGTTCATGGGCTTATCCAACAATGAATCAAATACTTGAGAACTAATTTGGCATGGTTTGATCACTGAATTTGCACAAAAAAGGCTGGATTAAAGTTTTCGCTCAACTGTCGTGTTTGTTCTGCAGGAATCAGTGTGGTAGACGTTCCCGTTGCAGTTTGTTCCTGAAGGACTAGACCATTAGACTCATGGACACAAAGAAGTGAAGCAATATGTGGGCGATATTTTCTTCAAAGGTACGTACGCAGCACAGCACGTTTTATTCGTAACCCCGGGTTGTCCGTCCGGTGTTGTCGCAAAATGCTTTGTGCACACCCAAAATACCATTTAGCGCTGCATGACTGATAGAAACTTCTACTACGGAACTTTAAGGCAATCGTATTCTGGAAATGGTGATCAGACACCGTGACGTGTGTTCAAAAACGCTTTGAAACAGCTTGCCTTTTGGTTTACAGACACATCTTTCACTGGAACCACTGATGACCTAATGAACAACCTGCAGGATGAATTTAAGAAATCTCGATATTTGATATACCAAGCGACATTTTAGTTGTTGATACCATAAAGAAATGTACTAATTAACCAGAAATGGTGATGATTTGAGTGAAAAAAGTAACTGGCCGGTATTCGCCTGTGTGTTACGAAACTCGAACTGACGAGGTTAGAAACAAATTTTTAGGTAAATATTTCAATATATGCGGTGTTTACAAGCAAAGTGCTCCTGAGGATGTTCAAGCTGATCTTTGTATGTACTAACCCTCCATGTTTGTTGGTTGATTATCAGTCGAGAGGCCTTCCACCGAATTCTTGTTCCTAAATAAGTTCGCTTTGAAATCCAGGGATGTTTAAAGTCCTGTAGACTGCATATGTGTACATGGAGTTGTAACGAATGCGCTGAAGCTAGCGCGCGTAACAAAATTAAGGGAAACCTGATCATCAAAACTACTAGTAGAATCATAAAAAATGCATTCCAAATGCAGTCAAACTAACAGAGAATGTCGCTAAGTTGGGAAACAAAATTGGTCTTTCAAATACTTTGTTAGATGACAAAATGGTCATTCCCTTGAAGAATGCCGTCAGACGATTTGTTCATCTCTTCAAAAAGGAAGCCATCATTCAAAATGTGTGATCTGTCAAGGAAAACAATGCAAACGAAACTCACAGGCATCCATAACTCATGTGTATGGCAATAATGGTGGAAAATGTGTTTCGGGGCTAGTGTTTGCGATGGTAAAGTTATTTCACTTCAAATCCTTGATGCACTCCAGTCAAGCGCCCTTCTTCAGCTTCACTCGTTCTTTCACTTTTCCACACTTAGCGTATTGTTAGAAAGTATCACAAACAAGGTATTTGATGTTGATTAGAATAGGATCTAAAGTAGGTGCCGCATATGTTGTGTACCGACGGCGAAACGTTTACAGAATCCAGCGAGTATGCGCTTGACTCGAACGAAACCCGTGCGATCACCTGCTATCAGTCACCGATCTAAATCAGCGAGCCTTCAGCCAGTTTCCCCAAATCCGTTTGCTCTACCTCTGTGGCTTCCACTCACCGCTTATAACGGTACTAATGCATTTAACATGTCAGTGCTAGGATAGTGTGAAATAAAACGGACAGTGGAACTGTGTTGTGAAAATTGGTAATCATTTACGGGGTTGGAATACTTACCACTTCAAACTGTTATAAACACCCCACTATCTTCGAAATGGTCTACTGCGTATCATGAAGCGGCCGTTGAACAATCTTCTCTGCGGTGAAGTTGGTCCAACCGAGTGCTCAGTGAAATGTTCCTCTTCTAAAAGAAAACCAATCATTGATCGCGTTTCGGTATTCAGTGACTTGCTGACCAATCCTTTCTTAAGTTGACGGAGCACACAATGGAAATTCCTATAAAAGTCGGATGGATGTTAAGCACTTCCATACAGGACAAAAGACAAGTAGCATGCTCTCCGGCCGCTTGCTCACTGTTTACTGCGTAGTCTTTAACACTTGCTTCGTATGGAGTTGCACAACGAAGGCACCAAAGTGGGACCGGAATACGTTTTTAAAAAAACACAACGAATATCGCGAGATGGTTCGATTGGGCCGCGTTCCTAGACAACCGGCCGCTGTGAACATGAAAAACTTGGTAAGTTAAAACAAACCGTTATTGCTCTTTACACAAATATATCGTCACCTAGCGTTTTTTACCATTTTAATCAAATTGATAGGGGTTATGACGGCCCCATCGCTTATTGCTTTTTGATAGATCAAATAAATATCGGTCAGTTTTTAACACAATATTTCCAACTGTATCTTTTAATTTGAGACTTGGAGCTCAAAGCTAGAAAATGACGCAAAAACTTGGGCAACCCGGTGCGTGTTTAAGCATGTGGACAAGGCCTACAGTAGTGACGGTGAAAACATTGGCGCATCATCTGATATCAACTATGAGTAAGTCAGTTATGCTTTTCCATTATGAGAACACTTTCATTGTGGGAATACCTGTACTACCCATCTCCGACTTAATTGACGTCCATCATATCTACCTATCACTATCAACGTTGATACTGATGGGATGATGCGAGTAGTAGGTTTTCTTCTTGTAAATTTGCTTTGCGTCTATTGAAAAGGGAAATCTGTTGCGGAATTGGAGAAGACGCTTCATATTATTTGCTTGGATTTGAGCAACAGTCGACGAATATCCAGGAAAGTTCAAGAAGACGCGTTCAAATAGAAGTTGGAGTTCAGTTTTTGTAAATAAGATGCAAATGAGAGTTTTGCTTCTCTGTCCAATAGTCTATAACTTGTCAGTTGGCATTTTTTAATGGATAACTTTTCAGCGAAGGCCTTCTTCCTTTCACCTGTACTACCCATCTCCGATTTCATTGATCTTCGTCATACCTATCAGCCTATTTTTCACCATACACTTCTCTGTTTTAGTTCGGTCAAAGCTTGGTACGATGAATACAAAGTATACAGCTTTGGACCAATTAGCTCTCACAATCTCGCAGCTACGGGACATTATACCCAGGTAAACATACCTCACCAAGCTTCTCAAGTAAAAACCATACGTGTCTTTGTTCTTTCCGGCTTTCGTTAAATTTAATCATCATTTGTCCACAGATCGTTTGGGAGAATACCACAGAGGTCGGATGCTATCGACATTTGTGTCCATACTTGTACATGAGCAGTGGTGCACCCATGAAAAGTGCCTATTTTTCGGTTTGCCGCTACAGCCCACCGTAAGTTGTACGCGCATTGGTGGCAAACGGACAGGAGTGCGCCACAAGGATGCCTCTATTAAATTCATGTTTTTTTTCCTTTTATTCAGCGGAAATTACTTTGGTCAGGAACCGTATGACAGATCTGGTCGTATAGCGAAAGCTGTGAGCGAAGATTGCTAAGCTAACAGTTGATTTGTTTATTCATTAAAAAAAGCACGAATACACCCATTCTGTTAAAGAATTTACCGACTCTTTTTTTACGAACACCGCCCGGATTCGAGTGATCTCTAATGATTCTCGTCTAGCGCTTCTAAATCTCATATGATTATTTGGAACTGGGTTCAAAATTTATTGCGCAAAACCAGTCTTTTCTGGCATTGAGCAGACAGATATATTACGAAAAGTTAACTGTTAGCTCTTTGCCCCGAGAACCGCGGCATGAGCAAAAGTAACATTAATAGACTACCCTTGTCTAATAGTCAAACGATTTCAAAGTCCTCACATCGCCGTACAATGTGTTGCCCACAAGAATGCTTGGAGTGAACACGGAGTGTTGAAGAAGCCTTGAAAGGATCGACAAGCAACAAGTGAACAACAAAGAGATTTCACGTAAGACGTCAAGTATTTCGAAAACACAGAGGCAAACAGGGTGCATGTGGTTGGTCTAAGGCATTTAGATAAGGTCCCAAGAGAGGCGACATGCGAAATATGATCTCCTCTCAGTCCGAATGGAAAAACAAGTAGGTGCAGAAGAGTAACATGTGCTAAACCAAGATTCCGTGGGACTATGACGCACTTTAGAGTGTAAAACAAAGTATTTCATCCCTCGAAACACACGTAGAGGTAATTTTACCGTAATTTATTTTCGGAACCGAAAGATGGTAATTGAGCAATACTGCAGGGCCTGCTTGCCGTGAGGCTGAACGGTCTGTCGACTTCTTTGGTGCGGTCGTTTCCAAAGAACATGAATAGACAGCTTCTCAAGTTCAGTGGAGTTATTTCAAAGCAGAAACGAATTTAAAACATGAACAAAATTAATATCGGTATACTTGCAATCCGTGATTCATTCGGTGCTTGCATATAAAAAGAAAAATGAATGGGGTAGGAGCTACAAGGCACAAAATGTACAACTCACGAATGGAAATCCAATAGGCGCATTCGTTAAAGCAGTCATGGGAATACTGTATTTGTACTTCTTCCGCATGTTTTTCCTCAAAATATTCTCAGGATTTTCCTCTGTAACACAATCCGCGGTCAAACACTTAACATGCCCAGTAGTGAAAAATTGTCTCTCTTTTTTCACAGTGCTTAAAATGTGGGGATAACGACCCGTAGGTGCATCTCCGCAATCGATGATCTGGACGAGTAGAATATAAGTAAGCTTTTTCTCAGTGTCATGGAAAGTTTACGTTCAGAATAAAGATGGTGGCATTTTTTTATAATGGAAACTACTCACAAGGTTTCTAAAAACTTTCCGACAGCCAGCGACCGGTTTCGCCCTTCTGTTTCGGGCTCATCAGGTAGGCGCAGTCGCCGAGTTTCCGTCAAACTTATGTTCTACTTGAACCTAAATTGAACTATTTTCGAGTAATACACTCATTTGCAAATCGATTTGGTTTTCACGAGAGACTCAACTGAATCTCTCGTTTATGATATTTTGCGACTGAATGTGCTGCACACAGGCCACCTCATATTTCAGTTGGTACGATATTCGAGATATGGGAGTATACTTTTATGAAAGATTCTACTCACAAGTTTGCTGAAAAGTCTTCGACAGCCCACGACCAATGTCGCCCTTCCTGGAGGTAGGCTCGGTAGCTGCATAAACAGTCGGAATGGTGTAAAGTTGTATATGAAAAGGAAAATGGCCCATTTTTGGTGTTAGAATCCCGCGTTCTAGCAAATTCAGATGAACCTATCCCAGTGGTACTAGAATTTCTTCACTACGCCTTGGGTGAGTTAGAGTTTCCCGCTCCACAGCAAGGTGATTGGTGTTTGGTGGAGGCGTCAATAAACCGCACGCTGCCAATGATCTGTCTCAGTAATTGCTCCCCGACCGATTCCAAGACATCCCGCCGTCTTCCACAGGGTTGGCGAACTTTTGCTAACCGGGAGTTGTATTGGTAATCCAAACACTGTTTTATATCTTACATTCACCTCCAACTGGGAATGCACCCAAACTGTGTTACCACAGATAACATTACAAAGTAGATTAAATTCACGTCACGCATTTTAACTCAGAGAAGTGTCATGTGTACCTAAACTTTCTATACCTCTGTTATTCTGCCCCGCTACCATTCAACTCAGCCCCGAAAAAAACTCAAGTAGCGCTTACGTTAAAATATGCGTTAACAACAAAGATACGTCATACGAACCAAAATAAAGGCGGGAAGTGTACTCATAATTTTCTATTTAAGTTGACCATTTAAACGAATCGTTGCACAGAAGGAGAGTGTTTGATAAATGAGTCTGAATGTTGGGGAAGCCGGTTCTGTTCTCTGCGTTCCACCCTGACGTCAACTGATAGAATGCCCTGCCAATGAAAGATACTGGACGGCTGTTCCCTTGTGGTATATCCCTCATATTTGTGTCTTCCTCTGGACTGGGAAGTTTGAACAGAATGCATCATGTGGAATGCATGCAACTATTTGAAAGAATGATATGAAACTGATCAAGAAATCATTCAGAAAGAATTGGTCAAAAATGCAACATCAAAGCGTGATTCTTTAGCTCTCACAAGATATCTTCGTTACACATCCTACACGCGGTCGTGCCAACATGCACCGCCAACTTACGACTGATCACGTCACTCGGGTTAGTGAAGAAACATTTGCAACCAGGTCAGCCTAAAGAACGACGAACAATCTAGATAACCGGGAGGGGACACTGTTTGAGGCAAACATTGACAAGTTGAGCTTACCACGTTGCGCATAGTGCTCTGAATACGTAGCAAGTCAAACAAGAATTTTCTTGGACTAACCCAAAAGTACCGTTAACGTAACCTGGCAGATTTGAAAATAATTGATTGTCTACGCGTAATACACTACTAATAAGGTTGTTGAAAGCTCTTCAAATCTCACAACCGGTTTCGCCCTCCTTGGAGCTCATCCGGCCGATGTGGTCCTCAAGTTTCCGTCAACTTTACGTTCTACTGTGCTGTCGAAGAGTTTTCAACAAACTTATGAGTAGTGTATTACGTCTATACATTTGTCGCGAAGTTTCGAATATAGTACAGGAAATATGAGGCGGCCTTGTGCAGCACAATCAGTTGCTTATCAGCACCACAAACGAGAGATTCAGCTGGTATGGTAATTCGCTATTTAATTACCAGTTTTTTAGAAGTCCAGTACGAATACTTGCTAGAGATGGTATGATTGGGTTGCTCACGGTTTCTCCATTAGGCTATCCTTGCCGGCTGCTTGAATGTGATCTAATCCGGCTACAGTTTCAGTACCTGATAACCTGGTTTAATCACTATAAGTTGGGTTGATTTCTAGAAAGTGGTGAAGTTAGAAGCAAGGTGTAGACAGATCGATGATAGATTAAAAGGTCCCAGCTGCAAGGAAAAGTCACGTACCTAAGTGACCAAGTCGGTTTCGAGTGATTGGGCAATCCAGTTTGGAAGACTTGTGGGTCGATATGCACTTGTAGCCGTATAGTTAAAGATTGTTTGCCAGGAAGTCGGTTCATTTTGTCGCTTTGTAGGTTGTGCACCACCGATTGACTTGGATACATCCAGAGGGACTGAGTGAGATTCTATTTGCAGGTGTTGGTTTGACTTGTGACTTCGTTCGGGATGATTTACTTGGGATCTGCTATTGAGTTGATTGTTAACACATTCTCAATCTCCTTCATAGGGAGGGACTGGGAACTCTCAATCACTCCTTTGTGATCCGGATGGGTTAGGCTTTTTAATCAGACAACGCAACTCGTTTCATCTGACCCTGTATACACAGCTGTACTACTTGGATTTTCGCCTGTAAATTTCATTGAGCGATGCGATTTCTGACCAGAATTACGTAGGCTTTGGGTAGATTAGTCAATAGGACGGTTTTTGTTCAACATCCCCTTTCTTTCTATGACTTTGGGTTGCATTTATTAATGAGCTTAACTGATCGCAGACGAGCATGCTAAAAATTTACAGGAATCTAGGTGAAAAATGTGCGCACTTAGTTCAAAAAAATGGAAACGTGAGTTTTGGCGAACAAGATTGTAAAAAGTGTTAGTCACGGTTTTATAACTGACGGCGGTCCTACACTGAAAGTTTCTGGGTCTGCTTCCGGCAATACTGACTCCAGAATGTCCATAAAACATTGAAAAACTCTAAAATGGTCCGAAAAAAGTCCAAAAACACCAGAAGGTCACAATGAGAGTTGTGTTTCTCAACCACGCCCATGAGCTCAACATTGGTATTGATTTACTTTAAATAAATTGGCGTCAGATTTCATTTCACTTGGGGATAAAGGCTACGATGCAAGATAGCAAATAAGCACTCTGTTTTACTTATATGTGCTTGATCGTTTACTCAACTACGGACTACGAGAGTGTAAGTCTAGAACATCTGTAACACACTAGAATTGTGCTGTTTCGCAGTAACAGGATGGCTCAATCGAACAATAAGTCTGTGCGGGGCGCAGACTTAGCCTAACCGGAATGATTCAGACAAGCGATACACTTAACAAAGTCCTGCTATTAGTCAGCGTTTGATCCCAGGCTTTTGAAACTTTCTTGAGTAACTGTGTTGGGACGCAGCGGCACCCTGGGATAGATTAATGCTGTCTGATGATTGTATGGATGCAATATATTACTCAGAAGTTTGCTGAAAATTCTTCGACAGACCACAACCGGTTTTGCCGTTCTTGATACTCATCAGGTAGGCACAGTCCTGGTGCTGTCTTTTGGCCAGTGAGGTGGTATCGACGTAATCTAGTTTAGTTCAGCAAGGTGCAGGGCACAAAAATATCTCCATTTATGGTGTTCGGGTTACCAGGTTCATTCATCATTACCTTTGAAATAAGTCGTGTATTTTTCGTATAATCAGGTTGACGCACTTTTCCACCAGTGCTCTTCAAAGGCAACAACCAAGAATTCTCGTGTAAATGATTGCAAACGTTTTGAAAATGCTCTTTTGTCTGCATTTATATATTTCTCAAAGTGATGATGCGCATGGATGATACTTAGCCCGCGAAAGGCTAATTCCCGTTTAGTTTAAAGTAAGAAAAGAAGGTAATTTCTTTTCAATACCGTAAACTTCCACTGGATATAACAAACGTTAGTGTGGCCTGCTTTTTACTCGGTGTGACAAAACCTACATAGAGGGGATAAAAGCATAAATCCGTGGTAAATAATGTATGGTTGTGTGAGCTCTTCAAGTTTTGTCTGTACGGTATATGACAGCAACAATTCGCGCAAAATTCTCTGAAAATAAATCCTAGAAAGCATTTGTCAACTACTTCTAAGTAAAACTGTTAGTAAAAGTTTGTGAACAACTGACCGGGGGTTGCTACATTCGAAAGGAACAACGGTAAAAAGGGGTGACGCTTGTTTCGTGGTACTGAGGAATAAATTGCTGAATTGATTTCAATTTCTCTTCGAGGAACTCCCACCCACAACGGGTGAAAAGAAAAATGTGCGCAAACATCCAGACCACTTCTGAATATAAAGTCAGATGGCATTTTCACTTTTGACCATGAGACATGAGAAACATTTACCTGCATGCCAAAAGTGGATTTACCAAGATGGATGTTTGCAATCTCATTTTGATCTGATCTGTTATAGTCAGATGAATACAGAGGTCTACGTAAACATATACGTATAAACTATACAATAAGTTTTATGTGGACATAAAATCATACTTTTACAGTATGTAAAATGTGCAACGTGGAAATGAGAGCATATCACCCTCCGTAAACCATATCGTATATTGTATTGTGTATCACACATCTTACTACATATCAGTCAGTTAATTAAAAAGTCTATGGTTGCAGTTTCAGACTGTGAAATTCTGGTACTAAATAGAGCAATCTAGAAGACTTCCGCCTGGCACAAAACTTATAGCACTTTGAGATGTAGTGATTCCATACCCATGTACGCAATCGAATCATGCAATACGGAATTTTGAGCGGAGATTCCGTCGATCACGCTTAACTGTTGTGAAGCACAGCTTATTCATCCTTACTGGAAATCATCAAGTGCGCGACTCACGAAACGGATAGAGTTTCGAAACCACGGAATCCTGACTAGTATCTGGCAACCACCGCGTTCGACCACGAGCATCCGACCAACAGCACAATTAGCTAGCACTTCAATAACGGAACCCACCTTATGTGGTCACGTGTTGCCCTAAATGCCATCTCAGGTTCGCCCACGACAAGAATTATCCATACATCTGCGCTACTTATAAAAAGCGCAGTAGTATGAAAAATCTGTACACAATTACAGGTCAGCTGATCGGCTTCCGGGTCCTAGCCGGGATGTTGCTACTTAAAATTTCTTGGTAGATTTGTGAGGAGTTGATGAACCTCAATAACAGCACCTATGCAGCGCTTATCGTTTTTTGGCATAGACTGATTGGACGAGGTCTTCATTGAAATTCCCAACCCTACCACCGCCAATGCAAACTGCTGGTGTGCATAAATGATGAAAATCGAACTGGCCGGGCATCTGCCGGCTAAATTTGAACCAGTTACTCGACTGTATTGTCATACTATGAGGCAACAGCACCAGTGATCAGGAAACTGTTAGTTTATAGCCTTGGTATCTGTTCTCACCCAAATACTGCGGTAATGATAACCCTCCAGATAATACTGCAGTTTAGCTGTGGAAGGTGCGTTGTCTCCATAAAATTTGGAATAATTGACGAATGGGGCTAGTGACTTGGTGTGCGGATGCTTACTGGTGCCCATGATTATGTCTTTATTCTTGGACCGGCTGATAGTTCTGAATAGGCTTCTTCCTGTCAGCCCACCTACTCTATTGCCCCAGGTCTACAGCGGTTTCAGCGACTTGTACCAAACACTACTGCAATTTCAGTATTGTTGTGGTTAGTGAATCAAACCTCTGGAGTTCCGAGTTTGAAATCAGGAAATCACGCTCCTTAATTACCACTGGGTTTGAGCATGATTCCGTCGGTGGTGAGAAGTTTCTTACGATACTGTTTTTGTCGTATGTTCCGATTTTCTGAGTTTAAACGGATAAACAGGTCGTTCGCCGTCGCGATTAGAAAGGCGCACCCGATCCACGTTCTCCTGATCACCAGATTCACGCGGTTGGTGATTATGGAACTCGGCGTGTACACCGAACTCCTGCATTACCTTTTGGATTGCGGTGCCAAGGGGACCGATCAGCATGGAATGGATCTCTTCTGGTATACACAGGGCTTCCGTGACTTAATAATCAAATTTGGCGATGGCAGCTTCTAACTCTTCCTTGGCGGCAGCGACTCGTTCCTGATAGCCTCGAAAGATGCCAGTACTAAGCCACTCTTCATCCGGCTTGGCCGATTTGGGTTTCTTCGAAACGGCGGGAGGAGAGGCGGGAGCATTCATTCCCCTCGTGAAAGGCTTGCTGCAAACGGAGACGTATGTATGTACGTACGTACGTACGTATGTATGTATGTATGTATGTATGTACGTATGTATGTATGTAATGTATGTATGTTTGTATGTATGTATGTATGTATGTATGTTTGTATGTATGTATGTATGTATGTATGTTTGTATGTATGTATGTATGTATGTATGTTTGTATGTATGTATGTATGTATGTATGTTTGTATGTATGTATGTATGTATGTATGTTTGTATGTATGTATGTATGTATGTATGTTTGTATGTATGTATGTATGTATGTATGTTTGTATGTATGTATGTATGTATGTATGTTTGTATGTATGTATGTATGTATGTATGTTTGTATGTATGTATGTATGTATGTATGTTTGTATGTATGTATGTATGTATGTATGTTTGTATGTATGTATGTATGTATGTATGTTTGTATGTATGTATGTATGTATGTATGTTTGTATGTATGTATGTATGTATGTATGTTTGTATGTATGTATGTATGTATGTATGTTTGTATGTATGTATGTATGTATGTATGTTTGTATGTATGTATGTATGTATGTATGTTTGTATGTATGTATGTATGTATGTATGTAAGGTGGGTTAGGTAGTTTTTCGCTAGCCAATTATATGGTGCCTATTGACTATCCTAGATTGTCTGTCTTTGGATATCATGTCATCACTTACATTTGATTGTTAGCTATCCGCAGCACAGAACTAGAAGGTGCTAGCCGGGGCACTCGGTTCAGAAGGTGTGCAAAAGAGCAAATCTCACGCCGTTCACATTGGAATTACACCAGGCTGCGGTTTTCTGTCCTACCGATTTTATCATTCGGATCCGTCTGGCGAGAATGGAATGTGAATTTCGACAGAATAATGAGAAAAAACAGTAACAAGGGTCTGTATCATCAGCATGAGGAATTCGATTTGGAATGCTTGTAATTCGTGGTCGGGAAGTGCATAGCCTCTAGTACGGATAATTAACTGCACACCACAAGTAAGCATGGCATGGCAGAAATCGATTATAAAACTCTAACAGATAAGGCTCCTTCTCATATGTTAGTGTGTCACTACACTGGGCCTTAATTTTTTTCTGTTCACTAATACCTGAGCAAACGTTTGCATTGGTAAAATGCGAATTATACAAAAATATAAAAAGTGTGTATCCGCAAAGTCTACTCTACTTAATTTTGATGAACTCATATAAAAAGACTGCTTGAAGCTCATGTAAACTCGGGATTTACAGCGCGAGTTCCAAAGAAGAAAAACAGACATTGGAGATTGGAAATCATCAAAGAGATGTCTGAACTTCACTGGATTTGCCCGGCATTATTCCCTTACGTCGGTGACGCAAAAAACAAGCTGGTTCTTGATATTTTTCTGCTAACTGTCATTAACATTGTAACGTCATTGATGCCGTTAAATTTCGCTTGCTTCTGACATATTTTCGAATGAACAGCTTTGATATAAAAATAAAGGTTATTTAATGAAGATTGTTCTCCCAACAAGGACCCATTCCAAGTGAAGATCTCCAGTCGCATGTGGATTACAGCTGGGACAAGAAATACTTCGCCGGACTTGAAGAATTCTACGGAAAGTGAATCCAAAATCCTCGACTGATAGAGTAAAAATAAACTACTGAAAAATTCAAAAAGCCTGATGACATTATACACTGCGTAAATCCTAAAAGATGATGACCTAACCATATATCTCAACTGACCTAATAAAAAGTGACGATCTGCTGGGTTGAATTGCTTACAGCAACAGGGCTACAAACCAGCTACGAAAAGTGGGACCAAGATGACTGAATGGCTTGTCGGTGGGGATGTTGAAGCCGAGATGGGCGGCAGTACAAAGCAAAATCTTTTGTCTGCTTTAGGCGGCTTGGGAGATTTCAAAGATGCAACGGCAGAGGAAACCCATAAAAGACGGACGTTTATTGAGGAACAGGTTTCCTGTTCCCAGCGCTGTGGATCGTTCTATGAAACTTTGACTTTTGAGACAACCTTGTTAACCTCAATAAGACCTTTCGAATTGGGATGGAAGTGCAGGTGGTGAAGTGTAGACAGACTTTGAACGATTTCCTAATCCTTGCCGAAAATTTTTTATCCCAATGCTTCTTGGTCTCTAGTTGACAACCATCCACACCGATGGCCCCGCCATCATGAAGGTGATATCCTCATCTAATACTGATTGAAATATCATCTATTCAGTTCAAAGCACTTCCTCTAGAAAACACTACCGGAAAAATCCAATGTCCGCATGCCACCGTTACCAAACTACCTTGACTTATTTTCGTATTCTAAGACACTTGCAGACTACTACCAACTCTTCAGCGACCTTAGTCTAAAACATAAACGTTACTACAAATTTCGTCTTCTACAGCTTACAGCTTGTATTCAACATCAACAACACATTCGACCACATCATGCGTTCAACCGAATACATATGAGGTAGAGTACCGCTCGGATTTGCGCTATTATAGAAGAACCAACGAGAAATAATGAAATAAACACACGGATTTCAAAGGCTAGCGCGGTATTTGTTTGTTCCGAGGAACTCACAAGTAACACTTGAACATAGACGCCATTACTGTAGTGCACCAAACTGTTTTTCTGTCTGCACCAATTTCCGACACCGAGCCCTGGTTGATGCACAGACTTCAAGTTTTTAGTACTTGACCGATTTGACTTGAACTGCCTGCGCAAACTGAATGACAGTTTTCCAAACACCCAAGATGTGTGAACAGAAAACGCTGCCAAAGTGGAGTGTCTTCGGGTACAGAAAAATCAGCTGCATTTATAAGGTCACTTCAATGGCGGAAAATTTCATCCCGAAGTAGCTGAAAAAAACGGGGGTCGAATTTGGAGAAACACGAAGTTTCCCTATTGTGACAGTTATCAGGTAAGTTTGAAGAGCTGTAACGTCGTAAGACGACCTAGTACTGGAAAGCCGTGAGAAAGAAGCTATAACGGTTATAACATGAACAAGAAGCTTTGAGACTTAGCACAATGCATTGCTGCAAAATAACCGGAACAGTCACAAAGGGTTGGTTTCTCCCAATGCAGTCCTAACCACGAGGAGATTCACAACGTTAGCAGTACGGCAGTGTGAGTCACAACCGTATTCGCGCGTCAACCTGCTGAAAGAAGCTCGTTGAAACGTAGCATGTTTCATCGTCTGATGACTGACCGTCCGGTATTCTCGTTCTAAGGATTACGTCGTAATTAGCTACAGAAACAGTTGAGTATTTTCGGGTTATCTTTGACTATCTTGATGATGCTATTAGTAACTCTCAGTAACACTAGCCTAGTACTCTACTAAAGGAGCTGTGAGGTTACGCTGAATCTTATTTGAATTATCGCATGATGTCGGCACCTGGATGACAGACAGTTATTTGGTACAGGTGCCCATTATTGTGCCATCATGTCTAAGCCGACAGAAGACTTGTGACAAGCCTGAGAACATCATAAACGAGAGATTCAGCTGGGTTCCAGGTGAGTCTCTCGAAAGAACCAAATTAGTTTGCAGATGAGTGTATATTCGCTAATTGTGACAAGCCACTTCATACTCTACCTCCGACTGCGTTTGTTCTAGTAAATGCCCAATCAAGCGGCTTGCGCTCAGAGCCCACTCGGTTCAGCGCAAACCGCTTATCCTTATCACATAATTATTCCTACAACACATATTGTTATGGGTATATTAGTACACAGGAGTACGTTTATACCTTATGCCACTGACGTCCCTGGGAGAAGGGAATTATTCCTACAACAACACATATTGTTATGGGTGTATTGGTACACAGGAGTACGTTTATGCCTTATGCCACTGACGTCCCTGGGAGAAGGGCCTTTTATGCCCATGCAAACAATACTTTTGAACAAATACGTTGCAACCAATGACTATTGTGCGACATGGATGGAGGTAGCAATTTATCCTTTCCGGAGAACGGTCAGTCGAACTGCTAATTGGTTGGTTGTAGGTTAACGTTATGATATTCATTAGGCGTTGTATTTCTGAGCCATTCTGGTGATTGACTGATTGATTCTGGTGACATTGATGTTGCGTGTTGATGCAATGGAGAATTCAGCATGGCGAAACAAATGCGGGTAACAACAGCGTGAATGAAGTACGGATAAACGTAATAGAAACGGCCAAATGTCAGGTTGTATACATGGGTTGTTTGTTTAGGCGAAAGGTCCGTGGTTCGAACTCGGCCTCTGCCACTCGACTTCCCCTGTCTAGGCTTGGGCGACCTAGCAGTATCCCAGCCCTCGTGCTTCCTCCGGGTGGCATGGCAGCTAGGCATCGGAAGGCTGTTACAGCTGAAAGATTGCTATTTTTTTCGTCATGTTGTGTAAGTCAGTTGTGAGTCACGTCGTGTACATCGGTTGTGAGTCACGTCGGGCTCACTACTTATTAGTACACTACTGGTTCTGGCCATAACACAAATCAGACGGTCTTGATCAAAGCTGTTTCACGTTTTTTTCACGCAACTCATACCTTCGAAATGGATGCACACCATCATCACACACCATTCGCTTTGTTCACAAATGATTAACAAGTCGTAGATTAAACTTTTCATTTTCTGAAAAACTGGTCCACTTTCTCAGTGCTTGGAAACCAGTAGTAGCTTAGGTCGGTTCTCTCAGCAACTTTTGAACCAACCGAGTGCTGAGTTTGCGCGACACACCCTATAAAATGCCATCAGCTTCAGAGCGTTGGAAAGATAGCAAGAAAAATGCGCTTTGTTCCACCTCTGGCTGCCCTTGGTCTTGCATTTACCATCTGTTTTATTTGCGGTTGTAGGCCACAAAACTTAGGCCCGATGACATTTTTGAATAACCACAATAAATACAGAGTGATGCTCCGAGAGGGGCGCGTCCTTGGGCAACCAGCCGCTAAAAGCCTTCAAAACCTGGTAAGTCATTGGTAAGCTGCGGTCTACTGTAATTCTTAATTGACCTTTGCATCGTCTGACCTGAACTCACTTAATTCATACCTCTGAAACCATGCTGTACAGATTCACCCTGAACCACGCAGTCTTGCATCTCAGATGCGACCCAGCTGTTTCCAAAAGAGGCTGCCAAAAATTACCTAGGCAGTTTGCTTCAATTTCACAGTGGAAGGATGGAATACGGTTAGTTTTCTGACCGCCATCTGCGTCGCACTGCCTTCATGTTAAACCAGCTATACCCTGTGTAGAGGGTCTTCTTGGATACCTCGGAGAGAAGCTGCCCAAGCATACTGACCAGTTCTTTCAGATGTGGATAAATTATTCGTCCTAGTGAAGTCAACTATTAACCTTCGGAATTGAAGATGTCGACCCGGTTTTCAGTTTGCCATATCGAACACACCGTTGATTTTTATGCACTTTAGTTGTAAGAAGCGCCACGGTTATGTCCGCATGTTAACGGTGAAGAACCTGTGAAAAAATTGCTTTATTAGCTACTTGAGTCGAGTGTTACCGAATCTTCCGTTACATTCTATTGAGAAAGTAGTCTCAAAATATTCACCAGAACTTAGTGGTCTAAACCTCTATCTTGTGCGCACAAGATGTGGACAAAATGTGTGCACAAGCCTGGGCCTTGATCTTCTAATCCATCTGTCGCTAATGTAACCTGTAAGTTCTCCTACAGTCCCGGAGATGGATAGGTTAGCAGAAGAGACGGGTGACTGGTGGAACATGCAGTGGAATACTTTCCAAAGGGTTTTATCCACATGTTGTTGAGAATGCTATTGAATCAAAGGGCAAATCACAGGTATGTGTCGCCAATGACCAGACACCCGTTAGATCCTGGTCATCGGGTTGATCGAATTGACGCGATCAACTCTTTACGAATCGTAATGTGAAACAAAAGCCCCAAGTTTTTAACAATAGGCGTAGCGCTGCAAATCAAATCAGACTGTCTCACATTGTCCGGTGTAACCTTGGATATTCCTGTAATAAAACTAGTGTTGGTCCGAGATCAACTTGATGAAACCGCAGAGCTATCGGTAAACTTCTCTTAAAAAATAACTCTCCTAATATAGAGTGTTTCATGTAAATTAAATTGATTAGTGAATACTTCCGGACGAAAGCGAATCGTCCTTTCTCAATTGTGCTTCCACTTTCCGCTCACCCAGACTTGGAGTTCGCAGCTGGAAGATGATGCGAAGACCTGGGCAATGAATTGTCAGTTCACACATGCTACTGTGGGTGAGAACCTTGCCATGTCAACTGGTATCAATCAGGAGTAAGTTGTTGGTCAGTCTGATAATCAAACTTTAATACCACGCATCCTTTGGAACGGCTTTTAGTTCCGTCATCAGTGTTTGTGTTCACGTCAGCCGTTTCTCCGAAGTGGCGCAGAATATTTAGGGTAAACAATTCTGATGAACATCACAGCAGTAGTATTGAGTTAAGGCAGAACACGATCAACACAAATGCGTGCTTAGCGTAGGATATGAAGTTCTCCGATACGATCACTACCGGTTCTCATTTCGACGTGAAGATGATCCGCCTCAATGCAGTACCTTTCTCGGTGCGCCTAGATTGTGATGGTCTAATGAGTGCAATGCTATGACCAAGTTTCCCGTACTTCAAACCTCTTCTTGAACTTGGGTGGAGAAATGACAGGATATGGTGGCATGAATGGACTTCTTACTGACTAGCAATTATTAATCAGTTAGGCAGACGTTTGGCGAGTCAAGGTGGAACTCAAGTGTACATGCACGAGGTGCGACAAAGTTCGCGATGCCAATGGGTCAGCAAACTCAATACCACAGACTACTCTTGATCTGTTGGGATAAGAATGATCCAGGTAACAAACTCTACGTGAAAATAAATGATTGACTGGAAGCTTTTGATGCTTCAATTGTACGTCAAGTCCAGGCATTCAGTAATACGCCAATCACCACATAAATTGCACAGATGCATCACTCGGCTGTATTATGATCTAACTCGAATATGGCTTTATGTTTCCCGTTTAAAGTCCCGTAAAAATGTGGTTCGACGAACACGAACAATACAAGTTTGGACCAATCAGTATGGAAAAAGTTGCGCAAACGGGTCATTACACGCAGGTGAGAGATTGGAGGACTATATGAATTGCTGAGTATCCTATTTTTGGTCAAATTCTGAATTAAAAATGTGTACCTTTTGCAGCTTATTTGGGAGGACACCAGAGAACTTGGTTGCTACCGTCATTTGTGTGACGGAGTCCCTCTGAGTGGCGGTCAAAGGATGAAGAACGCATATTACACAGTTTGTCGCTATTCACCACCGTAAGTGGTTTACACCGTTGGATAGCTAAAACTGGCTGGACTCGAGGAGGTATTATTCCCAGCCTTTTCTCTTTTTCAGCGGCAATTACGTTGGCCAAGAGCCTTACGTCAGAGCTGACCAAAACGGACCGGAGATATAAAACATTGGTTTGATCAGTCGTGAAACGAATCGTTCTTTCTGTTGATCACTAATTTGTCTCCAGAAGGAAAAAAATGTTGCTTACCATAGACTTCTCGTTGTTCAACCGATATCTTCGTCCGGTTCGCGTACAGGACTAGCAAGAATTAACTTCAGTTAGATTTCTTCTTTGATGCAAACCTCACGTGTGGTTCGCGAACAAAAAGTACAAAGTATGAGAATATGGGCAGAAATTTTTTGAAGAGGCTTCGGCCGAATAGCTGTGCGACCTGCGCACTGTTTTAAGCTCTTAGACGGTCAGTTTCTCACCACAAACTTCAAAACTGGTCCATATCACCGTACCGTCGATCTGGATATCTCCGGGTTTGCTGAACGCAGATCTAGCTCTTAAGATACGCACCAAGGTCTGACCTCTTATATCTTATCTTTGGACAAACAGGCTTATCAACTAGATCAGTGTGACTTCAGGTAAGGACACCTGTCGGTGGTAAAAACCGCTTTGTGCTTGGATAGTGCGGAGAACATTCTGCACTCTGGCATCTCGATTGTCACGAATAGTGTCATCAGTGTCTCCCACACATAGAGTTTGTTAGCATGGAGGGTGTTGTAGCCGGACATCGCCACCCTCAAGCAGTCTGTGTTGGGATATGTAAACAGCAGAATTGAAGGTAACGAAGCATAAAAAACACCCTTGCAGCGCTCCGCTCGAAAAGGGGAACCACTAAGATAGTGAGTTCAGACTGAGGCTGATATAACATAAGACAAGATCCTGAAGACAACCACAAATTCGCTAGACGCTCAGACCTCAGTGCGCAGTCCCAAAGCCTAGACACCCAAAAAGACAGCAACGATTTGCTGATAATAAACGCTGCAGTGTTCCAGAATCTAATAGGCATCTAGTCAAAACATCAACCCATATCCTTCCCAAACCAACCTTACTCTTCTTCATGCGCTGTTCACTGCCCTGGCATGATCTAAGGAAAACTACGGGAGACTCTTGAAGCGCACATACCCATAGCGAACGAAATAACTGTTTCCTTATTTTCGTCTTTCGGCATAGGATGAACCGGCAGTCAATAAGGGAACCCACGTAGGGATTCGATGAAATCGTTCACTAATTACAAAGCCGATGGAGGTACCATAAAGCACATCTCATCTTTTCTTCAAAACCGGGATACATCCCATCTACATATGAATTGAGAAGATCGTTTGGCCTGGTGGGTAGTAGGAAGGGTGGACCAAATTCGCAAAGGCGGAAGAAACGGTATCATCAGGAAAAGGCATATCGTAATTCGCGGTCCAGTTGTGGGATAACGCTTGCTACGTTACAACCTGACATAAAATAAACAACTTATGATGACTTGGAGATGGAAGCAAACTCAAAACTCTTTATTGCTAGAAAGCATCAAAATTGCGCAAAACGTTTCATTCCCTTTAAACTATTGATTAAGAGGAACATTTCAAGTATCATAATGGCCATCAGCACGTGTACTTTTGAACCTCGGACAGGATTCTAACCCTTCTTCTGAAGTGTTAGCCTCCACATTCAAGGATCCGGCATCACCAGTGGTTACGTAACGATGTTCAGTGTAGTGCGGTACATCAGGTTAATACTTTAGGTTAATCCAATGACTGTGATCGGACCAATTGGGTGCGTAATACGATCCGTAATACGATCGAATTGGTTTCTGGAAGGGAGTAAGATACTCGTCCACCACTGTCATACTGGTTCAGTCGATTCCCTCCAATTCCGATACCAAACAATAAGAAGGATACTTGTCAGCTTCGGGTAACCGGCCATTCACGGTCAAGGTCGCCGAAACGAGGCTAGCTTCGACTCTTCGGCTTAGGAAGAGTCGTGGCCAAAACTCCGACAACAAGACGAACTAGTTCCAAAGGCAGGGTGAAGTATTTGACTGCAATATAGAAGCCTTCTCATGATGGGGTTCGACAAATGGTACTAATGATTGGCTTAGATGCACCGAAGTAAATAGATAAATCGGATGTTGATCATCAGAAGTGGAAGACTTTCTGAGCTTCACAGCCTTTTGTGAAACTAAAATATTTCCAACTGATTGGACAACAAGTTGGCTGGAACACAGCTCTCAGTAAGACTAAAAGTGAGCCAAAAATGACCTGATTCGCTGATCGTCAGAAAAGGTTTCAGCACTGCATACAAACGATACCGATTCGACTCCATGAGAAGCAATACCAACTTCAAAAGCAGGAAAGTAAACCCCGCTGCTGTCACACGTGGTATGCCTACTGGTCCTCGTCGTGTAAGAAACAGCTGAAACGACATCGTCGTTGTCAACACGAATGATGCTGGTTGGGACGCGCTCACATTCACGCTGTCAGTTTTTATTCATTGTGTGTTTTCATTTCTTGGTGAAATGCCGAGGACACCGCAGAAATATGACTGCGGTTTACTTGAGTTGCGGTGGTTCTACTTTAGCATAGTTACTCTAGTTTGAGTACAGAAGTGACCTAGGTCTGCATATCAGAAATTTCCGGTGTGTTATGCCTGTCAGTAATAGGGTGATGGCGTACACTATTGAAAAGTATATGAGTAGCATCGGTTCAGGTGTGAAAGTGTGACCACCATTGTATGGTATTCAAACAACGTCAAGGGAATTTAAAGAGAGAGTCCCATAATTCTCACTTTTCAAAATATCTGTGCAAATTGGGTGTTCACTTTCATGTCTGATGGTTTCTAACCACCTAATTCGTGTTGGCTAACAAATAATTCTGCACCCGAAGACACTTATCTTCTCACTCCGTGCAGTGGGCAAAATCCTGGGGCCAAAACCTATCGAAGCTGCGACGTGACGGCCTTCCTGAGTAGTAGGGGTTGGGATTATCTCACACTGAAGGCCGAACGGGTAAAGTGATGGCACCGAAAATATTCCTTGGAGGCCCGCTTTAGGAAGTTGGTCTGGGGCGCCGTGAAGCCAGCAACTGCAGTGAACTTCGACAAGCCAGCAGGTCCCCAGGATGCTATGAAGCGATCCAAAGCAAAAGGGTAAATTGATGGCACCGAATATATTCCTTGGGGGCCAGCTTTAGGAAGTTAGTCTGGGGCGCCGTGAAGGCAGCAACTGCAGTGAAATTCGACAAGCCAGCAGGTCGCCAGGATGCTATGAAGCGATCCAAAGCAAACGGCATAGGATTAGGATGAAAAACGGCTCAGCTGTAACACCCTTTCCGTGCCTAACTTGCATGCCATCAGTAGGAAACACGAGGGCTGGAATACTGCCTGGTCGCTCAAACATAGACAAAAGTTGGGATGCAGAGGACAGGTTCGAACCACGGACCGTCCGGTCAGTGAATTCACACTCTAATCACTGAGCGGAATTCGGCACAACATTGATCTTGGTCGGTCTGAAATGGTGGTTAGACCGTGCCTCGCCGGGATTGGAAGTCAGCAGTTGCTGCCGGACCAGTTCATCGAGGGTGTGCAGCCAGCGCGAGGCGCTCAGTTACGTTTGCAAGCAACAACTGGCTACTTGAGCGTGGAAGCCTTGGTACATCTGGCAATAGTGCCAATAGTAACACTTCAGCGGGACGGGGACCCAGTGGACGAAATTAGACCGGCTAACGGAAGAGCTCAAAGCCAAAAGACAGGACCGCGGAGAAAAATTCGGATGCGTAGATGCTACAGCCGTGGCATGGATCGCCGCTGTAAAAACCAGTATTGTCTTAACCGGCTATCTGTCAGTACCAACGCTTTTGATTGCTTGCCTTTTCCCTGGAGGGTCGCGATCACTGCAGTGATGCAGCCTACGATACCGGTCATCATTGGGATAGACGGGAAGGGTGAGTTGTGCTCACTGGGCGGCGGTGTCAATGAGGCAGATGGGAAACGAAGCTGATTGCAAATCGTGCTCGCTAGCATCGAGGACACTGGGTAGATACCGATTGATAATTGACAACTCATCATCGTACTTCATGCAAATGGGCGACATGCCGATGTAGCACGTGAATGACCCGAAGACGACGCAGACAGTTTGGGGAGCAGGATTTTCCGAAAGAGCAGAATCGGTGGTAGGCCTAAACTGGGGAAAACTGATAACAAAGTATTGCTCGGGCAAGCATAGTTGTCACGCCAGCGCTTCCATGAGAGAAATGCGTGTGCGCAGACTTCCTTCTTGGAGGGCTGCATCAGTATAATCTAGGAGCGAGGAGGCCGAACTGTTTACAATTAACTAAGATCCGTTTGGCATTTGCCTGTGTCCGAATACCTCACTGCTCGATCCCCATCAGACTCACTAAATTTGCCGAGGCCCATAGGGAGATACAAGAGATGCTTGAAAATGTTATAGTCGAGGAAGCCGATTTTGTAGAACCGATCTGTGGCTCTGGTCAAGAAGGCGAACGGAAAAACTTGATTTTACGTGGATTTCCGACGTTTGAAATAATTGACTCTAAATCGGATTGTAGGCATCCTTTTAGTCGAGGACACTTTTGATTAGCCCCAGCTGGGTGACTTGCGTTCTGGATACTGGCAACCATCCACCAAATCAGAGAAACGTGAGGAAATGGCGTTTACTGTTCTGTGTCAATCTTGAAGGATGCCAAGTGCTTGTGGGGAGCGCCACTCACTTTCCGGTGCTTGATGTTTCGTTAGATGAGAGGTGGAGCGCCTTCAGGTGCGTGGTCATTTGTTGATCAACGCGAATTAAGCGGTTACAAGCTACCAGATAAGCAAAGTAAAAAAACTTGGAAAGCTTTTGAAAAGTGAATATCATCGAACATGCCCTTGAGCTTTCCAGCGGGGGGGGGGGTGGCCCAAGTGGTTAGAGCGCGAATTTACTGACCGGAACGTCCGTGGTTCGAACCCGACCTCCGCCACTCGACTCCTCCTGTCAGGCTTGGGCCACCTGGCAGTATCCCAGCCCTCGTGCCTCCTTCGTGC
>NW_008751921.1:448037-452242 GCF_000715545.1 Opisthorchis viverrini | reverse complement strand
GGGGGGGGGATGGACCAAGTGGTTAGAGCGCGAATTTACTGACCGGAACGTCCGTGGTTCGAACCCGACCTCCGCCACTCGACTCCTCCTGTCAGGCTTGGGCCACCTGGCAGTATCCCAGCCCTCGTGCCTCCTTCGTGCGGCATGGCAGCTAGGCTCTGAAAGGGTGCTACAGCTGGACGATTTTATTTTCGAGCTTTCCAGGACGATGTTCGAATAACAAACAATTATGAACAATGACTGTAAGTGGTTCAATGACTTCCATAACTACTACCATGACTACAGAAGCCATACTTTTCACTGTAATTAACTGGTAACTATCATATACACATACATCATATTTCAATTCCATGAACTACCGTTATCAGATGATTAGGGCGTACATGACGCCATTCCATACTGTATTCCTTCTAATCTCAACCTGGAGACGCTCAATTGTTGCAACATCAACCTTTCAACAGATGCTACTCGCACGTTTTGTCTTTATTATAAACCGTCACAGTAATAGTGATATTCTAAGCCCTGAGTTGGGAAGATCAATTCGCCAAAGTAATAAAGTTGTCAGGTATATGAGTTCATTTTAGGTTGAAATCATTTGTACTGAGAGCTACCAACTGCACAATGTGGGATAAAACTTTTCACCTATATCCTTCTGATAATCAAGCACGGTTTAAGCGGGTTGACTGTTTGCTAACTGTTCGTCCACTTGTCCTATTCCACTGGGTTTACTTTGGCCATCCACATGATCCGAAAAGCAGTTCAACCTAAACAGCTCTTGACTCTCGTTCAATGCGAAGGTCTCACGAGTGAAGCTGGATTTGACGAGGGGACTAAGAAAGGGATGAGAAGAGTTTGGTTCCGTTTCGGTGCTTGATTTTCAACGATTTGCCAATCGTATCTCTGGTCAACAGGGTCGCTATCACTGTTCACTTTCTTCCAACTGCTCACAACTGACCTTCAAATGCATTTTATTTTAGCGATAGAAGCCACACTTGTTCAGGATGATGACCAGAAGAACCATGCAACGACGAGGGCCGAGGAGAAAACTTTCGGGGGGCACGCGCCCTGAAGTGCACCAAGATGAGCCTAGTTGTAGAAGACGACACAGCTGCTTCGGAACCAGAAAAGTAGGGTCCATTTCTGAACCACCAAAGAAACTGATAGTTTGTAACTGATGTTCAAGTAACCACAGTAGGGAATACATGACAAGATGGATAGCATCTTAACTACTTCCAGAGCAAGCTGATTATCTTTTGGTCAAGTAAAAGTTGCAAAGCCGTACCAATTGGGTTACGAGTGGTCGCACCGTTTGCACTTCCCGTCAACAACACAAGTCTACTTGTCTATCGTTTATGACAGGCGTAATGTACTGCCACCTGTAGAATAGGGATCTGGAGATGCGGGCTGCTGGGTTAAAGTTTGATGTAGGAAAACCAAAAAGAAGTGAGGAATCACGCTGAATCTACACCGATCGCCCAACACAACAGCAATTTTCCCAGGCACACGGTGTTCTACTGGAAACTGCGATGGACTCCCACTTTGTTATTGCCACATTGCTGAGGTTTCCATAACAGAACATTTGTCCCAAGGGAGCCAAGTACATGACCTCTGACACCCACAAGTATTCTTGTCCATCTTTCTCCATCCCCTGTATGTTCTCCGCTTTCAGCGCAACCCCGTATCGACAATCGCCATTCAGAAGCGGAAAATGCCTACTTGATATAAATCTGTATTACGTGTTTATTACTCTTCACAATTCCACCTTTGCCAGCCGAATCCCACAAATCTCACGTCACCAGTTGGAATACTCAAACTAGCGAGGGTTTTGTGCTCAATTCACGTTTCAGTTCCAAACAGACTTTTTATATCCCTTCTGTTGGAACACTTTCAGAAACTCTGACCATCTGACACTACTGAGGAAACATGCGAGTAGTATGTGGTTTTCTCACAAGTTCGCTTAGAGTCTATTGAAAAGTGAGATTTATTACACAATTTATGGAATCGCTTTGTAGTATTCGTTTACGTTTGAGTGATAGTCAATGAATATCCAGGAAAGTTCAGGAAAACCTGTTCGAGAGGAAGACGGATACACAGTTCCCTGTCCAGTAGTACGTCACTGTTCAAGTGGTATTTTCCAATAACTAGTCCCGCAGCGAAGGCCTTCTTCCTTTCACTAGTATTATCAATATTAACACTGTTCTGGTGCTCGGCCTATTGCGTAGTCACAAATACCCCCGATTTCCGAAGCAAAAAACAACACCCGTACTCGAGGTATCAGATATATTTAAATGTATTTAGAATGTGTTTAGAAAAGTAACAGGATGATGTGACGTGCCATTCCGCCAACTGTGCCTCAGCGGTCGGATACGAAGAAACGCGTCCGAATTGGGAATAGGTCAATTATAGAAAGACTCCGTGACCGCCGACTGATATTCGGGCGGGTGGGTCGACAACAAACCGCTAAACAAGCTAAAACAAAGCGATGAGAGACATCGATTGGACGATGGAGTCAAATGCATGAGACCTGAGGAGGAAAGAATCGTGAGGAGTAGTTGTGAACCGGGCGCTTTTCGGCTAGACGAATCGCCGGTGTGCCGATCAGCAGTTGGAAAGAACACTGTAAGGAAGAGAAGAAGAAACGTTCACGTGAACGGGTGTCCAAAAGATGAAAACACACATTGCATCTAAAACAGACCTGTCTAATGGGATAGAATAGGGCACTTCAACGAACGCAACGGGTGTCTCAAGTGCCCTGGACTGGTCCGATTGATGAGATTCTTAACTAGGCTGTGATAGCTCCAACGCATTCCGTTGAAACATAAGGTTACGTAGTAACGGCGGCGGTTCCGTGAAGAAAGAGCGACCATGGAAGTGACCGAAACCGGTTCTTCTTGTGAGGAATTCTGTCTAAAGCATGACGTAGGTCTAAAATGTATCCACGGGTACTACATCAACCGGTTGTTCACACAGACTAAAGTAACCAAAACAAACTAGGTGCGAAAAGTCACGTGGTTAGTGCCACAATAGGAAACTTCGGAATCTACCGTAGTCTTGGCTGCTTGCATTCGCAATGAATTTTGGTCTGATTATAACGATATTACTTACAGGACTGCTGGAAACTCGGGGAATATCTAAGACAGAACGCCTAGAGAAATACGTCTTTAGTTATCCAACTGGCCGGTAGAGACTATATATATACGATAAGAATATCAGAGGAGCTTCGGTTGGGCCGTAGTAAAACTGCTTTAATTCCTAGGGCGTATAACTCCACAAAGTTTGGTTCATTTTTACCAGGGATCAGCAGATTCACCCGTCTCATTGCCATATCACGATGCGTTCCATCTCGAACCCGTGTCCAGAAGAAAAACACCAACAATCCACATGCATAAGATACTTTTCTTACATTTTTTCATAATCTGACTCCACTATTTTTTTCCGATCACGAGCTACATCTACCAATTCCCGTCCACTCACTCACACAAGGTAATCTGAAATTGATCGTCGGCAAACTGTGATGATATGCGCGACCACATCAATATCTACCGATGCTTTATAGATACCCGCTACCTGTACTTTTATGTGAGGTAGGGTACTGGAAATGTTATGTCATGTCCATTTCTCTTCCTCTCTGACACGTAGAGGATAAGCGGTTCTTTCCAAATGAATAGAATCACACAAGTTTCCAGTGCAATTGGAGCAAAACAATCGATTATAACGAGACTGACACAACAATTCTTCTTCCACATCTCCTTTTCACGTTCACTTCCTTGCTTAAAAATACTTGTAGGTAAAACGAAACCAGAGAAAGGGTGAAACTGAGCTTTCATCTTCTCAAGAGGCTGCCCAGAATAGCACCAAGACTATTACCCATAATTTTTTATCTATCTATCTATCTATCTATCTATCTAGCTATCTATCTATCTATCTATCTATCTAGCTATCTATCTATCTATCTATCTATCTAGCTATCTATCTATCTATCTATCTATCTAGCTATCTATCTATCTATCTATCTATCTAGCTATCTATCTATCTATCTATCTATCTAGCTATCTATCTATCTATCTATCTATCTAGCTATCTATCTATCTATCTATCTATCTAGCTATCTATCTATCTATCTATCTATCTAGCTATCTATCTATCTATCTATCTATCTAGCTATCTATCTATCTATCTATCTATCTAGCTATCTATCTATCTAT